>NC_067223.1:7140000-7217500 GCF_019924925.1 Ctenopharyngodon idella | reverse complement strand
GGAATTTCCTGCTATTTGAAAAAGTGTAACAGAACGCCACTTCAGCTTGGACATTTGGACATTTTCAATTCCAGCTTTTACCAGGATGTGGGTATATGATGTAACCCAAACAAGGAGCACCAGGGAGATGTACAGTCAGTGCATGATAAACATTCACTCTTAAACAAAAGCTTTCTTGTGAGCATGAGATAAGTTTCATGTACGCATGGAATTTTTGCTAAGGTCCCTTTAGGGACTCCCTAAACTTAAAACTTGAACTTACAAAAACTTAAGAATTAGGAATGTTACGTTGGCAACAAACTGAAATAAAATTATAAGTGCTAAAATGATTAAAACTGACATAAAAATAAATGAAAGCTGAATAGAATTTTTTTTTTTTTTTTTTTAAAGCAAAAACTAATAAAAATGACAAAAGCACATAACAAAATCACTAACACTAAAATTGAAATAAAAATGAAGACTGAACATATAAAAAATAATTAAAAAAGTTAATAATAAAATAATATATAATGTGTATATATACTAAAATATCACAGATTTTGTTTAATGTACACCTACAAATCAAATGCTAGCATTGGAATTTTGTTGTGTGTTTGTACATCACCTTCCGAGCAGCAGGAAGCAGGAATATCCCACGACCAAATTTGAGTGAAACAGTATAAAACCAAAAACTCATGCTGCTTTGACGGATAATACAGGACAATAATTTACAGAAATGGGAACTGTGTTCATCGTGATTTCTGCTGTATGATGTCTACAGTTTAACCAACAAGAGGAACTATCTTACAATGTCCTTTTTTTTTTTAATGAATATTTTATGAATGTTCCAAATACTGCTCCTGGGAACCCACATCACTGCACATTTTGTCTGTGGCTCCTATCTGACATGCACAGTCCATTACATCATCTCTCTGTGAAATGGAAAGTTTTTTTTTTTTGTTTTAAAACAAATCCTTGTGAAACTCCTGCAGTCTAAACATGTGTTTCTGTGGCAGACGACTGATAAAGAGGCTCCGGGGCTGGTCCGCATGCACACTATGGCCTACTTGAGCGGCTTCCCAGGGTCACTCAAAGAAACCGAGCAGCTCAGGGTCAAACTACCAGCTGTGGTCACTAGTAAAATCAAACAGGTAAAACTTCTCAATTAAGATAATCAGTACAATGCAATGTTCAAAATGACCACAAGGTGGCGCACAAGATTGTAAAATGAATTAGAAATTCATGGCTGTCTGTGTAATCCCAGAGGACTTTTATAAGGCCTTTATCCATCAACAACCCCAATGATGTTACCGTATTTGTCATATTGAACTATTACTGGCTATCTAACTGCATAACCGCTGGGCGTCCATTGATCTATAAAATAATAATCAGTGTTTTGTGTGTTGTGGATCTCAGTGTTTATCCCATTTGTTAGGGCAATGTGTGGGCTCCGTCCTGCTGTCTGCGGTCATGTGATAAGAGCTCAGGGTATTACAGTGACACTTGAGTGGAGTGACAGGGGGGTTAACAGTACAACAACTGTTTGAAATGGCCCGGCGCCAGCCTGCGCTTGGAAAAGGCATCAGGGTTTAGGTGACCTTCTATCTCTACCTCTCCTCTGTCTCCCCACAGAGCTCTGTATATATCACAGTTGTTTGCTTGTTACTTTCTTTTTTCTTTCGCTTTTGCTTGATTTTGTTTGTTCTTGCTCTTGTTTTTGCTTTTGTTTGTTCGTTTGATTTCATTCGCTCTTACCTTCTTGATTGCCTTTGTTTGTCTTTGCTATTTTTTGTTGTTTTTTGATGTTGTTTGTGTTTTCATTTTTGCTTGCTTTCATTCGTTGTTGATTGCATAAGGTTGTTCTTGTTTTTGTTTGTTTTTGCTCTTCATTCTTACCTGATTTTTGCATTTGCTTGATTTCATTCACTTTTGTTTGCTTTTGTTTGTTCTTGTTTTTGTTTGTTCTTCTTTGATTATACTTGTTCCTGCATTCATCCTTGCTTGCTTTCATTTATTCTTGCTTGCATAATGCTGTTCTTGTTTTTGCTTGATTTCATTCTTGTCCATTCTTGCTTTCATTCGTTCATGCTTACTTTTGTTTCTTTTTTTTTTGCACACTTGCTTTTTCTCACTTTTTCACTTTTACACTCTGTAACTCTTATCTTTAACTTTTCTGTCTCGTTCCCATCCATCCGATCTCCACAGCTCCACCATGTCATCAGTATTGCTCATCAGATCTTAATGCTGAAGATTCTGCATTTAAAACCAAATTCTTGCCAAGATGTTTCTCATTCACTTAGTTTCTTTCTCCTTTGTGTTTTCTGTACTGCAAATCTCGTTTTCCTGTCATTTCATGATCTGCTCATTATTGTATTGCAGAAGGAGGCGAGAAGAGTCCTCTAGGGTTTTTTCTCTAGTATTGTATGTGCATATAATCCAAATGTGGGTCACATAAGGTAATATTGCAAAGGGTGAAGCTGAGGAACAGATAAAGAAAGAGAGAGAGAGAGAAGTTGAGTGTTGAGAGATGGCTAGTATTTATAGTGCGTGTTAGCCTGTCTGCAATGTTGATGAAAGCTCTCCCTTGACCTTTGTCCAATGCACACACTGTTATACTAGAAATACAGCCTGTGTGTGTGTGTGTGTGGGAGGTCTACTTACTTATAGGTTGGGGACAAATTTGTCACCAGAAGTAAGCTAAATCTGGTGAATTGTCCCTTTGGGAACATCCTCAATTGGAAAATCAGTTCATAAATAATGTTACAGTTATAAATACGCAGATGTTTTTCTTTTAGGGTTTGGGTTCAGGATAGATTGGAGTATTTATTAACTAATTAAGCTTAATAAAGTCAATTTGTCTTTTGATTTTGAATTAGTCTGAATAGTACATACAATATGCACAATAAACAGAAAAGTTCTCATATTTTCCCATTAGTTATTTGGGTCCCGCATGTTGTTTTTCTTGATGTGATGAAGGCAGCCAGATTCACTGCCTTAGTGAAAAGGCTTTTTTCAGAAGTTTACGGTGACACTGGCATTCCTGGAAACATGTTTTCTGTGTATGTGCTATTGATAGATATACTACTTTGATTCTCTGCAGTCTTCATTTGGCATTAACCAGAGGTACGGGAACGGAAACAATGAGGACCCTGTGCTTGTAAACAGCATTGTGACAAGTGATAAAACTTGTTTTGGGGGAAACCTGATCACATGGGCAAATTCATCACAGGAGCTTGGCTGCGCTCTGACAGTCAAATGGCTGTGGTATAACTCTAGAACCTTATGATAGAGGAAGTTAGAAATGATGGGGAAATTACATCATCCAAAAGAAATGAGAGTGAGAGTGTGTGTGTGTGTGTGTATATATATATATATATATATATATATAATATAGTTCACCAGTAGCATGGGAATGATTTGAAAAGTCGAGGCACAATAAATCATGGGGCTTTGATAAACATCAATTAACTCCCAAAAAATGGGGGGGATAAAATTGCTTTCAGGGCACCAGTACATAATTTTGCATAAACGCACACGCTCACACCTCCAGTGCTGGGTATGAAAGTTATTTCCCCTCACTCATAAGGTCATGCAGGAAGCCCTGTGGGAGTTCTGATGCTATGCTTTCCATCTACATTACTGTTCAGAATTTTGGGTTTGGAAATTTTTGAATGTTTTTTTTGAAAGAAGCATTTATTTAATCAATGATGAATACAGTAAAAACAGTTAGATTTAAAATAATTGTTTTCTATTTTAATATTTTTTAAAATGTAATTTATTCCTGTAATGGCAAAGCTGAATTTTCAGCAGCCATTACTCCAGTCTTCGGTGTCACATGATCCTTCAGAAATCATTCTGATTTGGTGCTCAAGAAACATTTATTATTATTATCCATGTTGAAAATGGTTGAGCCACTTAATATTTTTGTAGAAACCATGATACATGTTTTAATGCACCCTTGCTAAAAAGAAAAGTATTATTTTATTAAAAAAAAAAAATAATAATAATAATAATAATGTACGCATTTATGGTTTAATGTTTTTTTCCCTCTAGTTTTAATTGGCTAAATGATTTATCCTATTACATACTGTGTCTGATATTGTAGAAAGTAGTCTATGCTTCTGAGTGATGGTTTGTATGTGTATATATATCTCAGTTGCAGCTGTACTCAGAGGCCAGCATCGCTCTGCTCCACCTGAACACAGCACAGGATTTCACTGACCTCACCCAGCAGGCCAAGAAGAACTTGACGCTGGACGGAAAAGAGCTCACAGTCAGCCCTGCGTACCTGTTCTGGGACCTGACCGCCATCTCACAGGTATACACATCACCCCAGAGTAAAAACTAAGGCAATGTGTGCTTGATAAATGATTGATTTACTAAAAAAATACTAATAAACAATTATAATAAACAGTCTTCCTCTCTTTTAGTCTAAGCAGGATGAGGATGTTTCTGCCAGTCGCTTTGAAGACAATGAGGAGCTGCGTTATTCACTACGTTCTATCGAGAAACATGCGCCCTGGGTGCGCCACATCTTTATCGTAACCAACGGACAAATACCGTCTTGGCTTAACCTGGATAACCCACGTGTTTCAGTGGTTACTCACCAGGTGAGATCAAGGACAGCTTTGTAGCATGTACTGTAATGCATTCTTAAGAGTGTAACGGTACACAAACATGACGGTTCAGTATGTACCTCTGTTCTGAAGTCAAGGTTCGGTACAGGTTCAGTACAGCAGGGGGGAGAAACAATTTTAATAAATTAATAAATTTTTTTATTAAACAGTGGTTTATTGAACAAATTGTGTCTCTCTCTTTAAATAAATTCAATTATAATTAGATTTTTTTTATCCCTGAGAAAATGTTATCTCAGATAATGCTGTAAACTATATACAGGAATTACATTGCTATAATATTAAAAGTTACAATTAACAACAGAGCCCAAATTATTAAATTCAGTTGCTGTTTATTTTTAGATATAATAGTCAACACTAAAATAAAACAAAATAAAATAAAATAAAATAAAAACCATGCAAATTGCACTTAAGGCAGGTTTTGCATCAACTTCTAAATCCAATTATAAAATTCATCTATCCAATTCATTTTTGAAATATGATCATTTACACAGTTACTGTCAACTTGATTTAATGACAAATTTATTTAAACATTTTAAATAATTAAGACATTACTAACAGGTAAAGTAAATATAACAAATATATAAGCTAATATAGTGCATATATTTAGTGAAATGCTCCCTTCTATTACTGTGCACGCCCCTTCTGGATTGGAGTGTGAATCTCCTGTGACTGTATTCCTGTCTAACTGCATGAACCAAACTGTGACGTCCGTACCATACGGTTTGGGAAGAATACATGTACTGTTACACCCCTATGCATTCTAATACAAATATTGGGTAACATTTTACAATAAGGTTCATTAGTTAACATTCGTTAACAACATTAGTTAACATGAACTAATAATGAACTGCATTTCTACAGCATTTATTATTCTTTGTTGATGTTAATTTCAACATTTACTAATACATTATTGAAATCTTGTTAACATTAGTTAATGCACTGAATTAACATGAACAAACAATGAACAACTGTATTTTCATTAACTAACGTTAACGAAGATTAGTAAATAGAGTAACAAATCTATTGTTTGTGTTAGTTAATATATTAACTAATGTTTAACTAATGAACCTTATTGTAAAGTGTTACCAAATATTGAGTGTATTTTTGTAAGACATAATTGACAAAGTCTTTTGTTGTCGTTTGTGTTTGTCTCTCAGGACATTTTTCACAACCAGTCTCACCTTCCTACGTTCAGTTCTCCTGCCATAGAGACCCATATCCACCGGATCCCAGGCCTTTCACAAAAGTTCATCTACCTCAATGATGATGTCATGTTCGGCAAGGACGTGTGGCCTGATGACTTCTACAGCCACTCCAAAGGTCAAAAGGTCAGAAAGACTCTCAATGTAGATTATTCTAAAATGAATAATCTTTCCATTACAACTCATTTGTGCTTCACCTCAATCACCTCCGATGTTTTCTATGTTCACAGGTGTATCTCACCTGGCCTGTTCCAAACTGTGCTGAGGGCTGCCCAGGCTCCTGGATCAAAGACGGCTACTGCGACAAGGCCTGCAACAACTCTGCCTGTGATTGGGATGGAGGAGACTGTCAGGGTACTATGACAATGTCATTTCACCCAAAAATTAAACTCACTCACACCCATTTTTAATTTCATGAATCAAAGTTATGTTTTTGATCGCAGCCTCATGTCTGTTTAATCGTTTCTTGTTTTTTCTTATTTTATTTTATTCATTTATTGTTTCCTGGCAGGCACTCCAGGCAGCAGTCGTTTTGGAGGAGCTGGCGGTTCTGTGATCGGAGGCGGACAGCCTTGGCAGTTCGCAGGTGGTCTCGGTGGACTGGGGGGCGTGTCATTCTGTAACCAGGGCTGTGCCAACTCTTGGTTGGCTGATAAATTCTGTGACCAGGCATGCAACGTTCTGGCTTGTGGGTTCGATGTGGGTGACTGCGGACAAGGTGAGTCTTGACCAGTGGTTCTCAACCTTTTTTTATTTTAAGGGGCCCCCCCTGGTCTATACATACAGGGGTGTCAAACTCAGCTCCTGAAGGGCCACAGTCCTACAGAGTTTAGTTCCAACCCTGTAGTTACCTGTAGTTTTCAAATAAGCCTGAAGGACTTGATAAGCTGGATCAGGTGCATTAAATTAAGGTTGAAGCTGAACTCTGCAGTGTGTATATGGTCACACTTTAGTTTAGGGTCCAGTTCTCACTATTAACTATGACCTCAATAAACTCCTAATTACTGCTTATTAATAGTTAGTAAGGTAGTTGTTAAGTTTAGGTATTGGGTCAGATTAAGGGACGTACAATATGGTCATGAGGTTTGCTGAGGACCCCTAAGGACCCCAGCCTCCTGGTTGAGAACTGCATTTACCACTTTTTTATTTTATTTTTTTTATTATTTTTTTTAGGTCTAGTAGTATTTAATTGGAATTAACTTAGTTTGTTTGTTTGTGAATTCATTAGATAATTTCAACCAACTGCATCGTATTGTCCTCCGGAGGAACCAGACGCTTTACACCCTGCCTCAGGGAGAGCTCCGACCGTATTTTAGCTTCTCAGGTCTGGCTAACCGCGTGTCCGAGGCACAGGTCGCTGATAACCCAGCAGTCCGTCACACTTCTGTCGCCAACAAATGGAAGACCATCCATCTGCTGCTGCTGCCTGGACACAATGCCACCCAGATCCACTACAACCTCACCTTTCAGGGCGCAGACAACCACGACTTCACCGTGACTTTCTCTGTCGCAGTGGATACCCGAGAGCTTCCCAAATCAAACGTATCAGATCCAGTGCGCGAGAAAGACGAGGAACCCAAACCGACCGTAGTGACCCCAGAACCAGAGGTCCTGTTTGAAAACATTCCCAAAGAAAAACAAGGCCCTAGAGTTAGAGAAAAATCCCATGGTGATGTAGAGACTGTGCAGGTACCTGCGTTAAATGAATCTCTTTTGCCGGAGGATGTGAAACTGGAGTTACAGAAGCTGAACGAGAAGCTAATATTGGGTGACATCACTATTAAAGGCTATAATTTGACCAAAGCAGTGCTGTTGGAGCCGTACAAAGACAAAGCTCAGCTTTCACTAAACGAGAACAAACAAGCAAAACTCTGGAATGAAGAGCAGAAACCTCTTTTAATCAGTCAACATCAGGCTGAGAGAGCAGCAAGGGTGAAAAGAGCGAATGAAGATGAGGAAAGAAACAATAACTCTAAATTGGAACCAGGTGTCCCTCCATCTCTTATCCCAGTCCAGATTGATGGTGTTACACCTAAAGCTCAACCACGATTGTTAGGCATGAATAAACCTCACGGGTCTAAGCTTCTCAGCAACCTGATGGGGAACATGTCTAAGGAGAGAGATTCAGAAAATGAAGCCCACGTCCGCGGGGGGCCAGTGGGTCGTAAACTCCAGTACTACATGTCCAGCTTGGACCGGGGTTTTCTTCCATGGGAGAAGAGGAAGTTCTTTCAGGATCTGCTGGAGGTGAGACACAACAGACTCTTGTAACTGAAAGGCAGGACTTCTTGCTGCTACACTGAGTATTGCAGGTTCTCCCATTCAGTGATCTTTTTTTTTGTCTTTTTTGTGCTTTACAGGAAGAGGAGCGTCTACAAAGCGAACTGCAGTATGCAGCTGACAGGACCGCCACTGGACGCAGGTTGCGGGACACTTTTGCTGATTCACTCCGCTATGTCAACAGACTCTTGAACGCTCAATTCGGCTTCACTTCCCGCAAAGTGCCTGCCCATATGCCTCACATGATTGACAGACTCATCATGCAGGAACTACAGGACATGTAAGAGTCACAACACACACACCTAAACAAATAATGTTAATGTTGAATTGACTTAATTATTATAGAGAAATAATGGAGCAAAAATTTGGCCAACGAATTTTACAAAGGCATGACTTTTAACTTGATGTCTTGCTTCCTCAGCTTCCCTCAAGAGTTTGATAAGACCTCATCCCACCGTGTGCGTCACTCTGAGGACATGCAGTTTGCCTTCTCTTATTTCTATTTCTTGATGAGCGCGTTGCAGCAGCTCAATATATCTGAAGTGTTTGACGAAATCGACACGGACCACTCCGGTGTGCTGTCCGACCGTGAGATCCGCACGTTGGCCACACGTATCCATGAACTCCCTTTAAGCCTTCAGGTACGCACCACCCCACCCTTTCAGTGGGGGGAGAAATTTAATTTAAAATGTAGTTTAATTTGTTTTTAAAATACAATTAAAATTGTAATTAAAAATAATTCATTTAAACTAAAAATGTAATTTCTTTTTAATTAATTTTAAAATGTATTTTACATTTAAAATAAAATGTAGTTTACATTTAAAACAAAAATGTCATTTAATTAAATTTAAAAATAAAATAAAATTGATAATTAAAAAAAAATAATTGAAAAAATAAGATCTAGTTTAATATATTTGATTTTAAAATGTAATTTATTCAAATTTGTTTAATAAAATTATAATTGTTTAATAAAATGAAATTAAAATTGTAATTTAAAAAATAAATTAATTGAAATTACATTTTAAATACTTTACGCAATTAACAATCAAGTAGGTCAATTTTTGATTTTGTGACATGCAACACAAGACATGTATTGCCTCGTTTGTTGTCACCACGTGAGTATCTGTCTTACACATGTTGAGGAAATGTATGTTTGTTTATTTGACTGTAAACAGGATTTGACCAGTCTGGAACAGATGCTCATAAACTGCTCTAAGACTCTTCCGTCCAACCTCACGCAGCTCCATATTGTCAGCCCCACCCAGGAGGCCTATTATGACCCCAGCATGGTGAGAGCCACTGTTCAAAGTCTTTCAACACAAGAAAACAACTCTAATATAAGGAGATAAAATCTCACAATACATTTCATATTATAGTTCACCCAAAAATGAAAGTTCTGTCTTCATTTACTCACCCTCAAGTTGTTCCAAACCTGTATGAGTTTCTTTCTTCTGTTGAGCACAAAGTAAGATATTTTAAAGAATGTTGGTAATCAAACCGTTGACGGTAGCCATTGACTTCCATAGCAGGAAAAAAAAATACTATGGAAGTCAATGGCTACTGTCAACAACATTCTTTAAAATATCTTATTTTGTGTTCAACAGAAGAAAGAAACTCATACGGGTTTAGAACAACTTGAGGGTGAGTAAATGATGACAGTATTTTCATTTTTGGGTGAACTATCCCTTTAAGTGATCAACATCTTGTTTCATGCATAGCTTTTGGCTCTACACTTCAGAATTGTTGTGGTTGGCAAAAGTCTTGTTTTATCAGCTCTTCTATCTTTGTATTTGTTAGTACTGTTAATAAAGTCTGTGTTTTGATGTGCCTGCAGCCACCCGTCACAAAAGGTTTAGTAATCCACTGCAAACCAATCACAGAGAGGATCCACAAAGCCTTCAGGGACCAGAATAAATACAAGTAGGCCTTTCATTACCTTCCCACAAACACTTCAGCATCTCTTATGAGACTGGGTTAGTTATGCAGGCTGTTGTTCTTTTCAGGTTTGAAATTATGGGCGAAGAGGAGATCGCCTTTAAGATGATACGCACCAATGTCTCTCATGTAGTGGGGCAGCTTGATGACATCAGGAAGAACCCTAGGTACGTGCAGGGGCATCCTTCCTATTTTGTTGTACACAATGGGAAGCCTCGTCCACATTAACCTTTTTTTTTTTTTTTTTTTTTTTGCAACAGGAAGTTTATCTGCCTGAATGACAACATTGACCACAGCCATAAGGACGCCAGCACGGTCAAAGCTGTTCTGAGGGACTTCTATGAGTCCATGTTTCCGCTGCCCTCTCAGTTTGAGCTGCCCAGAGAATACAGAAACCGCTTCCTTCACATGACAGAGCTGCAGGAGTGGTAAGAATTCAGTCACAAACAGACACACAGGCATTGTTGAAGCTGCAGTTCACATAAATGTGTGTGTAAAGATGGAAAAGCAACTTGGCATTTAACAAAGACAAGTCAAGCAGGTTTGTGTACATTCCACAGGTTTCATTATTGAATCTAAAGTGTGTACAGAACAGATCAGGAAAGGCTTGATAGGAGTAGTTTAGTGAAACCCTCAACAGAGAGAGCTTTAACAGTTTGACATGAAACTGTAATGAGTGTAACTGACAAGAAAAAAAAGTGTTGGATAAAAAAGGTAACTAAATAAAGAGGTTTATTATACTTAATGCTAGTGTGAAGAAATAAAAAATCTGTCCACATAAAACATTGAACCATAGCCCAAAAATCATCAAATCACCCTCATGTTGTTCCAAAACCTCATGACTTACAGTGAAACAAAGAAAGGAGTTATCATTAACAAAAACTAGAATTATTAAATAAAATAAATCCTGCTGCTTTGAAGCCTCAAAATTTAATTATTAAATTAAAATGATGTAATTGCACACACAAGATATTCAAAATGTACACGTTAAACTTGCAAAAGCACCTTAAAAGTAGTACATATGATTTATGCACTATAATTCAGATGTCATGTAATACATTTTTGTACTCCTTTTTGAAGCTTGAAAGCCTCAGTCCTCACTTATAAGTGCATGAAAAAGAGCAGTCGGCACATTGTTCAAAATATCTCCTTTTGTGCTTCACAAATACAGGTTTGATGAGTAAATTGATTCAGTGAATCACTAATTGATTCATCAACCCTTTTGAGTGAACTTTAAGTTTTCAAAATATGAGTATATCTACAGCATTTTAAACTGATGAGATTAACATGTCTACACCACTTTTCATTCGTCCCTGAATATATTGGTTTATTGTTGTAGTGAAATATTTGGTTTTGTTGTAATGAGTTTCACAAGTCAGTTTACATTTAGTTGTGTGTGATTTATAGCCTGTTTCTGTTGCTTTACTCCCGTGAATACCGGTAAACATTCTTTCCTATCATCACTGTGTGAAGTTGGGTGATAGCTGTCATCGCAGTTTGGAATTCTGGGAATGGGGAGGTGGTCGAAGAAAGGTTTGTGTGTCTGTTGCTCCTTTGGAGGGTTACAGGCTGGAAATTATGACTAGTACATTCGCCATTCGTGCTCACTCAGCCAGAGTGTCTCTCTGTTACATCCAGATGCCCCATAAAGCCCCATCAGAGCCGTGTGACCTGCCTGGGCCATGGGGCAGGGTGTTATTTTTGGTCCTGCCAGGCTCGCCCAGCACCATTGGCTCTTTTTAAAAGCTCGGCCTCTGCAGATTGGCTGTCAGACGTGAACACGCTGGTGAAAAAGGGGTAACAGACTGTGTTACTCACAGATGATGATGTCACCTTGTCACCTTGTCACCCTCTCACCTCCGACAGCCTGCTGAGTGACATCAGAACTTGAGTCACTGCGAACTGTCAATCACAGTCTTGATAAATATACCATTCTGAATCTGGCAAGACTTAAGATCCGGCATTGCTGATCCCGCCCCTGTGTGCTGACAGCAATGAATATGAGCTCACCATCACTGTATGGGCCAGTTGTGGATTTATGGTCAATGGCATATTTTTAATAATCTTTTATTATTTTTTTAAGAAATAAAATATATATATATATATATATATATATAAATAATATTATAGAAAGGATCCCTGCATACCTGCATGTCAATAAACGTTCTAAAATATCAGATAATTTGATATATCAGATCATATCAAAAAAGAATTCCCAAAAAAAGTATGTATCATGTTTTCCACAAAATATTATGCAGCAAAAATGTTCTCAACATAGATAAGAAATTTTACTTAAAGTCCCCCTGTAGTCAATAATTTCATCCCTTAAAACTCATCTTTCATTGCCTAAATTACATATTTAAACATTGTTTTCCTGTGAAAAAAAATTTCTTCATGCCTTAAAATAGCTTGAATGTAGCTCTACACCCTTGCCTCATTTAATATACGCGGATCAATAAATATGCAAATTATGATGCTTGTTGGATCCAAATTGTGTAGTTATGGCATCTATCATTTAGCAGGGGTTAAAAGGACCACGCTAACCAGTCTTCACCCCTTGTTTCACAGGCGAATATACAGGGACAAGCTGAAGTTCTGGACCCATTGTGTGCTGGTGACATTAGTCGTCTTCACTGTCATGTCTTTCTTTGCTGAGCAGGTCAGTACGGTTCGGCTTACATGTTCATTGTCCACTATCTGTCATTCTTTATTTCACTACTTCACACACACACACACCGAGTCCAGTAAGCTGAGTCTGGTTAGTCTCAATAACATTAACAACTAATATATCAAATTTTACCCAGCAACTGTGTTCTTTTAAGGAAATGGTAAAGGCAAAAATATCGTCCTGATGATTGATCAACCAGACAGCTTGCAGTAAATAGTCACACTATTAATTGCAGGGTCATGTTTCTGTCTTTTGGAGAGGTTAATGGACACGGTGACCTTTTAAAAGACCAGTGTGTCTTCATCTGTCCTTAGTGACAGAACAGTAATGTGAACACTCACCAGAAGTACAAAAACGGAGATGATGCATTATCAGTGGATGCTTCCCCTGCTGCCGTACACGCATGTAGAAGCGTGTCATGATTAGCTGCTGTATCATATCTGACAGACTGGCACATTAACAAGCCTAATTACAATCTTCAGAACAGATTTACAGCCACCCTTGTTAACTTCCGTTTTTCTTGATGTAATTTCCGCTTATATATTGCACTTATTATTTTCATTTTTATTTTATTTTAATGTATTAGTTAGGAGGGCTTGGAGTGCCACTTAAAAATACAATGAAAACACTTATTAATTATTTGTTTAATTATTTATGAAAATAATTATTTATTAAGAAAACAGTTATATTCATTATGTATTATACATTTATACTCACTAATCAGTCACATCGAATGAACAAATAGACATTATTTCTTTCTCTTTTTTTTAAATGTATTAGTTAGGGGTTATGGGGGGCTTAAAGTGCCACTTAAAAACACAATGAAAACAATTATTAATATATTTATTCAAATTTTATATATATCTTCTCAAGCGACAAAACTATAGAAATGAAAATTGTATATACTTTAGAGTAGTCAATGTGCAGCTTGTATAGTAGTGCAGATTTACTGTCCTCTAAAAATAACTCCACATACAGCCATTATTGTCTAAATAACTGGCAACAAAAGTGAGTACACCCTAAGTGAAAAACTGTCTCCAAAGTGTCAATATTTTGTGTGAGCACCATTGTTTTTTTAGCACTGCCTTTATCCTCCTGGGCATGGAATTCACCAGAGCTGCACAGATTGCTGCTGGGATCCTCTTCCACTCCTCCATAATGACATCGCGGAGCTGCTGGATGTTAGACACATGGCGTTTCTCCACCTTCCGCCTGAGGATGCCCCACAGGTGCTCAATAGGGTTCAGGTCTAGAGACATGCTTGGCCACTCCATCACCCTCAGCTTCCTCAAGGCAGTTGTCATCTTGGCGGTGTGTTTGGGGTCGTTGTCATGTTGGAAATCTGCCGTTTGGCCCAGTTTCTGAAGGGAGGGCATCATGTTCTGCTTCAGAATGTCACAGTTCATGTTGAAATCCATGTTTCCCTAAATGAAGGGCAGTTCCCCAGTCCCAGCAGCACTCATGCAGCCCCAGACTATGATGCTATTTCAGAAGAGGCTTCTTTCTGGGACGACAGCCATGCAAACCGACTTGTTGCAGTGTGCAGCCTATGGTCTGAGCACTGACAAACTGACCTTCCGCTTCTGCAATCTCTAAAGCAATGCTGGCAGCACTGATGCGTCTGTTTTTTGAAGCCAGCTTTTGCACCTGACGCACAGCATGAGGACTCATCATCTTTGATCGACCCTTGCGAGGCCTGTTCCGAGTGAAACTCGTCTTGGAAAACCTCTGTATGACCCTGGCCACTGTGCTGTAACTCAGTTTCAGGGTATTACTGATCTTCTTATAGCCTAGGCCAACTTTGTAGAGAGCAACAATTCTAATTCTCAAATCCTCAGAGAGTTCTTTGCCATGAGGTGCCATATTGAACATCCAGTGATCAGTATGAGAGAATTGTACTCAAAGCACCAAATTTTAACAGCTCTAATAAAAGATATGCAAATTTGTATTGTCCTATCAAGCAGACAAAAACATGAACATGATGAATAGGACATGTGGCTTTGCATGGTTAAAAGATGTAGAGCTGTTATCACTTAGGGTGTACTCATTTTTGTTGCCAGCTATTTAGACAATAATGGCTGTATACGGAGTTATTTTCAGAGGACAGTAAATTTGTACTACTATACAAGCAGCACATTGAATACTCTAAAATATATACAAGTTTCATTTCTATAGTATTGTCCCTTGAGAAGATATACTAAAATAGTTACTGAAATGTGAGGGGTGTACTCACTTTTGTGTACTCATATATATAATTTAATTGTCTATTTATTGATTGATATTTTTCACTTTATTTTTTATATATTTTTATATATATATTTTTAGACATTCATTAATCATTTTAAATAGATATATTCATATCAATGTTGAAAAAGTTTTTAAATGAATAAAAAAATAATTTATTTCTTTTTAATTTGACATTTTGAGTTTTTCATTAGCGTTGGGTAATCTATACACTGATGCATGTTTCTTTGTCAAACAATTTTGAAACAATTTGCAAAAACAAAATTCAGAATTTTTAATTAATTATTAATGATTAATTAGAATCGCATTGTGACTCTGAATCATGTGCCAATCTTGTTTCTGTGTATCATGTGTCGATCACGAGTTGACCCACAGCATTCATAATAGGTTGGTTGACACTCCTTCCTCTTCCTTTTCTTTCTATCCCTCAGCTGATCATGTTGAAACGACGGCTTTTTCCCAGACGCAGGGTCAGCAAAGATGTGAATCCAGAGCGGGTGTGAGGTTATTCCTCTCTCAGAGGGTGTGTCATGAAAATTTGAAGTACCAGAGACGTACTTCTGTTAATGCCGTCAGATAAACTTGCCCATTTGTAGGTGACTGAATGAAGTTGGAGAAACTTCGAGGTGCAGGCCTCCTCCACATAGGGGCATTAGTGAGACACACTGCGGCCCACTAGGCAAGCGACTTTGTCTTGTCCTGTGATCACACTCCAGGTGGCGTACTGAATGTGAACTGAACTCAATGGCCCATATTGAGTGTGAGTTGCCATATGACCTTACGTGTTTGAAATGTAATAATTTGAAATAGGACTTTTAATTTATATGGGAACATCAAGGGTAAAGTACTAACCACAAAGGGTGGTTGTTCTTTCTCTAGTTCTCTTTGTCTTGTCTTTCCTTCCTCATCCTTATAGTGCCTTTCTTTATCACATGAATGAAAGCGGTGGACTCTGATGCACGGCTAGAACTCTCTGCCTTGTGTTTGGCTTTTTGCATTTGTCTTAATCTGTCTTGCTAATTCCAAAGTGGCACAAAATCTCCGGGAGCATATTTAAAACCGAACAGCAATCCTGATACTTGGTAATTTGAGCAAGGATCATCAAAAAGGAGCCATTTCCTTCTCTTTCTCTTTTTAAATGCATGTTGTTTTTGCTTGAAGTCATTCACGTGCTTGTCTCTTAGTGGGACATTAAATACTGACTCTGTCTGAAATTCAGATGCCACTGCCTGCGGCACTCATGTGTATTAATTCACTCTTCACCTTCACTTGTCTTTAAAAGAGAATTATTGTTTTTTGCTTGCTCACACATTACAACTACTGAACCCAGACCTCTGCAGGGCGTACGTGCCTGACAAAACAGGCTTGAGTTTATGAATGATAATGCTGTTCTGGGATGTATTTCCCTGTTGACTTTTATTTATTAGGTTGTTAAAGGCATAATCGTACTATACAAGCATATCATTGTTTTATTTTGGAAATGTATGTTGTTAAAAATTCTGTCTAAATACATTTATTTTAGGTCTTTAAATTATACTGACAATTTACCAATTTTGTGTCAATTGTAAATTTAACCAGAAACTGTGCCTCTATTTTTTTTTTTTTTGTAACTGCTTAAGCAGGAAAAAAAAAAAGTTTGAACAATCTGAATGACATAATGTAATGTAACAACCAAATCTGTCGATTAAAAGTCTTTCAAAGTCATGACTGCTTTGAATATGCCTTGTTGTTTTGAAATTTCATCAGTACCAAGACCCCAAAACACACAGGAACTACACTTTAGACAGGGTTCTATTCAAATCACACAAAATTTATTGTTTTTATTAGCCCTTTGGGAGGAGATGATTCTAAGCAGGCAGAGATAGTGCATCATAAAACAGGCACAGAGGATCAACACCCCCCAAAATCCCTCTAAACCCCCTCCAAAAAACTCTTGTCCCTGTTTTTGTGCACAGCCACAATCCTTGACAATTAAGTTCTTTCAATTATTATTTTTGTTTTAAACAGGCTTGACTTAATTTCACACTAAATTCAGTCAGATTATTAAAATAAATACATACACTGTAATCACTGGACAATCACAAAAAGTTTCCTATTACTTCTTAAAGCTACAATGGCTGTTTGGGCAAAGTTTATTTCTGTTTCTTATTTTATATATATATTATATATATATATATATATAAGAGTCGCAAGATCTACAAATAGCTGCTTTTTTAATGACAGTAAAAATCCTAAATGGTTCTGTGGTGTAAACCATTGGCAGTTTGTCGACTATATATGGTCTTAAAAACAATAATGAAATATGTAATACATTTTTCTTTTGTACTCTACCAAGATCAGAGGTATAAAAAGTCTAAATAAAATTATGGATATTATACGATGTAGAAAATGGGCTTAATTAAAAAACAGCAGAAGATTATTAATTGATTGCCCAAACTGCAGTTGTAGCTTCCCTTTTTTGTTTAAAACTGACAAACATGATCAAACCCAAAAAACAAAGTACAAATCTATTCTGATGAATACTACAGTGAGACAATAATGTTTCCTCCCATTAATTATTTTTTGGGCTATTTTTGGATTCTTTTCTCTCATTTCTATCTTTGACCAAATGCTTTGGATGAGAAATATTTAGGAAATTTTTCTATGGAAATTTTTTGGCCAATACAAATTTAGTTAATGATTATTTGATTTCTTAACAATTTCCAATGTATAATAATAATAATAATAATAATCTATAGTTCATTCCAGCACATGAATGAACCATTTCAAGGCAACAAAAAACTTGAACATGGCCCTCTGGCCCTGAGGCCGTGTTTTGTACATTTCGTTGTGTCAAAACTTTTTCTTTTCATCCAGTGAGTTATTCTAGTGTACATTAGTGTAGTTAAAAAACAATATGAGCTGGTCTTACTCAAGATGGTCTGGTCAAACCTGGCAAAAAGTTCAGTTCTGTTAGTCTGTGGTGGTCACACTGTCAAGGCCGTTGCGGTTTTGGTTGGTGGAGTTCTCCTGCTCTACTTTGAGAAGCGGGACGACATCTTCATTCTTTGATTCCGCTTCCTCCTCCCGCCGGGCAAATTGTCAGTCTCTGTGGGAGTGGCCCTGTAGGGTGATGCTGAAAACTCTGATTCGTAGGTGGGAGGCGATTTGCAGGCACAGGCTCATGCAGTAACGCACCAAATCCACCAGGGACAGCACCTAAACAGCAGTGATTGAGATAAGACAGGCTTGTTTAGTTTTGACTCAAATGCTTTTTGCTATGGAAGCTTGTTTCTGCCATGGAATAAAAAAAAAAGTAAATTATCTCACAATTCTGCCTTTATCCAAAGACTTTATATATAGAAAGACGGTGCACTCGTATTATTATGAATGGGAGAAAGTCAAAGTCCCTTTCAAGGAAAGTCTGTTCACTCGGTGGCCATATTTGCAACACCTCCTATTCGGCAGTCCTATCTATTTGAATGGGGGAATCCTGAAATCTCAAAAACTGCTTGGCGAACTCACAATTAAATAACATATTTCAAATCAGCAACACAATCTAACATGAACTGTCCCATAAATGTTGTTTCTTATGCTCAAATAGCGTTAAAAAAAGCTTACTTTTCAGGCTAGACGAGCCAATGCGCATGTGCAGTCCTAAGCTGAGTCTCAGGTTTTAGCTTTATAGTATGTTCGAAAATTTAAAAAATGAAGCAGTTGAATTGAATTGCCCCGTTTGACCCGCTAATGGTTCTGGCTCACCATGGCAATCCAAAGCACGATGTGTTCATCAATGAAGCTGTTGAAATACTGATTTAGGAAGAGGAGTCCAGGACCAATGAAGGCTGTGTCAGGAAGATGAAGCTCACTCTTGGTCATATGGGCCACCTGCAAAGCAAAGCATATCTGAAAACACCTGATGCATTTTGGATCGTTTTGGATAGCTGTTTAAGGAAATGATGAAGCTTATTTTGACTAGAATTTTCTCATGTAGGCACCAGCTACATAAGAAACACTCACCACCAGCTTATTTGAGATCTTGGCGATCACCATGCCAAATGTAAGGACATAAAGGCAAGGATGGTGCTCAAAAAGCTGACTGGAGGACTTTTTAAAGATGATGAAGGCCAGAGTGAGGATGAGGCCAATGTGTAGACCAGGAGACAACACACTGGTGTCCTAAGGAAGACACGCACTGTTAAAGTACTGTTAAGACCACAATTCTTCACTTTTTTTTACTTTGCATTATGTTAAACCTTGCAAATGAGTTATAATATGAAGCATTAAGCTGAAAAAACATGACTGCAATAGGATTCAGTGCTGTTAAAGAACAGAAACAATGAAGACCTCAATGACCCATGCACTGCTGGAGTGCACTTACTGCGACAGTTGAGCCGTTCTTGCCCACACCACCATTCAGGATGACGTAGAAGTAGTTGTAGGTTGAATACAGGAACCCGCCGATGATGCCGAGAATTGGAAAGGTTTGCAAATCCACACCAAGAACAGGCAACTGGTTGAAAGATATGAGAATATATAATATGAGAATAGCTGTTAGTTTGTGTCTCATGTGAGCAGGGGTGCTGGGAAGAGGCAAAGCTAAAGCTCTGAGCATGCTTTACATGGAGGTTAGAAAAGACTGATGTGCGTGTTGACTTCATCTGCTTTTTTGGCAAGATCATGTCTATGGGTGACTGGTAGCCATGGTAGCAGTTTTTACCTATATTTACCTTTTCACAGTCTGTTTGTCCTTAGACAGGAGGCAGAAAACAAAAGAACACACTCAGAAAAGGGGGCTGTGTCATGATTCACAGTTTTTGAGGATTTGAATTTTTTTTTTTTTTCAGTAAATTGTCTATAATATTTAATATATTATAGTCTGTTGAACCCTTTTAAAAGAATAATCTGAAAACATTTGTTAACTACAAGCACCCAGTTGTCACACTGCAACTGAGGCTATTGTTTTAAATAATAATAAATGAAATGTACTTATATTTATTATTATATTAATATTGTGAATAAATGTAAATAAAAACTATTCATAATCATGATTTATTACATTTTACTATATTAACCTAAATATTTATTATATTAGTGTGAATAAACATGTAAATAAATAAAAACTACTAATAAAAGATTAATATTATATTTGCCTAAATGTATTATTTTTACTATAATATTAGTATTGTAAGTAAACTTACAAATAAACAAAAATAAATAAAAATATGTGATATATATTATATTTACCTAAATTTATATTATTATTATTGTTAGTATTGTGCATAAACATATAAATAAACGTAAATAACTAATAATTATTTGTATTAATATATTTATATAAATTTAGGTAAATATAAATCTATCTATATAAATATAAGTTATTTATTTACATGTTTATTTGTTTATGCACAAAACTAATAATAATATAATAGAAAGATTTATATTTACCTAAATTTAATATATTAGTATTTTTATTATTATTTTGTTAGTATTGTGAATAATCTTGTAAATAATTACAAATTATTAATAAAAAGATGTGAAATCACGCATAAGGAAAAAGATTTGCAATATATATTGATTATATAAATTGATGATTGTACGCATATGGTTTGATGCAAAAATTTTAAGTAATTGATTGGTTTTAAATTAGTAGGCCAGAAACATTATAAGCTTACTTTGATGTTACAGTCAGAAGTTACTTAAATATATATCAAATATAATAGCAGTCAATGCACACAAAATGATACTTGTAAGTAAAATTATATTATTTCAGACTGATGGGGAAAATAAGTAACTTGGCAACAAGTCAAAAATAGACATGGAGTGTCTTTTTCCACGCTGTGACTGGCCACAATGGACTTTTCCAGTGTAGGTGGTTTGGAAGTGAATTCATGAACATTATGAGAAAGAAACTTCAGAGGCTCAGTGTGAAGCAAATGTCTGTTAAAGAAGGTGAATGACGTACCCTAGTTTCCCAAAGACTCACTCCTCCGAATGCTGTCATCACATACATGATTACAATAGCAATCTGGACCTCTGTCACGTCAACCCTGCAGAAACCGTTTGGTAAAAGACAGTTTGAAAAAAATCACACAGACAGACAGGTTGAATGAATTCAGTCGAATAAGCCGTGAACAGATGCACTCACAATCCGAAGCGGAGTGTTCCAGACACGTACGTCTGCCAGTGTGCGCAGAAAAACATGAACATGCCCACAAAGCCACAAAAAAACATCCAGTTAGGGTAAGCGCCGATCCCACAGGATATACACGTTCCCACGGCAACAAACACTAAGAGAGCAATCCAATTAGAATGCTGTTAATATTTACAGATGTAAATAAACACATAACAAATGGCATAAATCTACTGCTAATCCATATAAATATTATCCAATATCTATCCACTATTATTATTGTAAACAATAATACATAAAAAATAGACACTTTTGACACAATGTTTTTAGGATGTTGCTAGGTGTTTGCTTACTGGGTCAATTTAAAAGCAGTTTGTTCAAATCACTACTATAAGTCACTGGGGCGGTACCTTTTTAAAAGGTACCCTTTTGTTCCTTTTAGGTACTAACATGTACACTTTAGGTATTAATATATACTTTTAAGGTACCAATATGCACCATTTAGGTACAAAAGTGTACCTTTTGAAAAGGTACTGCCCCAGTGACTGCTTTTGTACCTTTTTTTTCTGAGAGTGAATAGTAATACTGCTGGTTTCCTGAGAAAGCACTACTAAATATTATTCCTAACTAAAGGACAAAAGGTTGTCTGGCTGGTTGTACCTGTTGAAACAGCGTCACAGCCATGGTCAAAGAGCTCCCCAAGAGCTGAGCTGCTATTGGTCCGTCTGGCCTGCTTTCCATCAATGGCATCCAGCGATTGGTAGATGAAGAGACCTAACGCGCTGAGAATAAAGGCCCAACCTGGAGCCTAAAAAGGGTAGATATGAAGGAAAAAATAAAGGCCGAGCCAACATTAACTGAACAAGTAAGCATATTGAAGACCCAGTTCTTCTTGTTTGACTGGACTCAAAGCCAATGAGACATAATCATTTTTCCAAATTATATTAAATGCTCTTTCTTTTTTTTTTTTTTTTTTTTGTTAATTTATTTGCAGTTTCTTACATTCAACCACTCAAGCTTTCAGATCTCTTGTGCCAAGAGAGAAAACAAAACCTAAAACTAAACTTTGACCTCTAACTGTAGATATGGGTGGTTTATATTATTTTGTGCGAGACTGAAAACAAAACTTATCAAGGTTAGCAAACATGGACACAAAGGAGCTTTTTTTATCTTATTTCCTTTAATAGATACCGTTATCTCCACTATTTTGCCATAATTTCATTTGCTGAGAGGTGATTTTGGAAAGAAGCACTTCAGCCATACATATAATCATATAATATGAAGGAAAGAAAATGTAGCTACAAATGTGAAATGACTTAAATCCATAGAGGAGACTGGTATAATTGTCTTCCCTGGATTATTGCCCCCTTTGCTTTATTGCTCAGTTTCTTGCTTATCCAGGCATAATTTTCCTTTTTAATCAATTAATTCCTCTAAAACATTAAGATTAGATTGGAAATAATAAGATTTAGCTTATTAACATGTGTAATATAGTAACAGGTGTAATAATAAGAGATAAAGGATGAAAAAAAATACTATTTAAAATCCGTGAATAACCAATATGACATTGTGTAGTGCTTTGAAATAACTCAATCATAGATAATGTAAAATGAGAAGACAATAAAAGTGTGTGTACTTGTACAACTATGTTTGTGAGGACCAGTTTGAGTTTTAGACCATTGGAGTGAGGACATTTTGGCCGGTCCTCACTTTCTGAGACCCCTTTAAAGGTCTGTTTAAGGGGCAAGACTTAGTTTTTAGGGATAAGCTTATAATTAGGTTTAGGGTAGGGGTTCGGGTTAGGCACTTAGTTGTGATGGGTAGGGTAAGGAACTAGATATTGCATTGTGTCAGTGAATGTCCTCTAAAAGACAGATGTACGTGTGTGTGTGTGTAATAGTCTGGTATGGGCAAAAGTCCATGTGGCCTACTGGGTCAATTTCCCAGAGAGCCTACATGTAGGCCATCTGGTTTCACTGCACATTCACAAAACAGAATAAACCCCCTGCATGTTTCAGATCCATCACTTAAGTACTTTTCATTAAAAAAAAAAAGGCCTCTTGAAGGCCTCTAATGTATTAAATAATTCTCTCTGTTAAGTCTGTTACTGTGGATGTGAATCCTAAATCTATCAGGTTGTTGTTAGGAGAACAGGACACACAACTCAATATCAGGCCTATGCAGTTATATGATTAATGACATACATTACATAATTTATATTATATCGATTCTGATACTAGACACAGATACTGATAGTTTACTTTATTCTATAGTAATTGGAGATGATGCACTGTAAGTAGTTGTCAGATGAAATGTGGGCCTAAAAATATTGATATGTGTATTATCTGACATCCTAATGCCTTTTGTTTTAAATTACGCAACACTTACACTACTGTTCGAAAGTATGAGGTTGGTATGATTTTTATTTTTTAAATGTTTTTGAAAGAAGTCTCTTATGCTGACCAAAGCTGCGATTATTTGTTTAAAAATAGAGTAAAACAGTAATATTGTGACTGTATATTTTAAAATGTAGTTTATTCCAAAGCTGAATTTTCAGCATCTTCAGAGTCACATGATCCTTCAGAAATCATTCTAATATGCTGATTTGGTGCTCAAGAAACATTTCTTAATATCATCCATGTTAAAAATGGTTGTGTTGCTTAATTTTGTGGAGACCATGATACATTTTTTTTTTTTTTTTTTCAGGATTCTTTGACAAATAAAGTTCAAAAGAACAGCATTTATTTAAAATACAAATATTTTGTAAAATTATGAATGTTAACGTTAAGTTAACGTTTGAATGCCATGTTTACAAAAATTATAACGTTAATTATTAGGCTTAGAAAAAATTAGTTCCAGTCTTCTAATTTGATTCATAATTAAAAAAAAAAAAAAAAAAAGTTGGTGATTAAAAACATCACGCTCATAATTGTGCTGTCGTAGTGAATATCAGCACAGTTGATATTACCTGTGGCCTTGTGCTAATATTCAGTACAGCAGCTCTTGCTCATGCAATATTGCTTAATTATATATTTTTAATGTAAGCAATAAGGTACGAAAGGCTGTGCCTGCAACCCCTTCAGCCGTGACTTATTCACGATACAGCACTAGCCTCGAGTACCTTTTATAAAACGGTTACCACACAATACAAATATTAAAGCCAAAAATATGTATCAATGCAACTTTCATGAAGTAAACTTTCACTTAAAGTCTTCCGCCCGCCGAAAAAAACAGTCCCTGACCGTGAACGCAACAGAAGTTACATTATTACACCATTAGATGGTGGCAAAGACTGTCTTTATGAGTGTGTCAGTCAGCAGCGAAGACTTTTACTTTGAAAAGACTGAATTGTTGTGAACACGGAAATAGACGCAACCGACAAATGCTTTGACTAGCGCTGTCAGTCACGGGAAAACCCCTTAACTGTTAAAAGGACAAGATAATACATCGGACATTTAAACAGATTTTTTATTATGAACGTAGGACTGACCTGAAGGAAAATGCTAAATCTGAATGCAGGTAATAAACTCGCTCACTCGATCTCTTTCTCACAACACTCTTCTACATAATACAGTAAACATCAATGAACAATATCAATTGAGAACATACAGTTTACGTTGCTAAAAGTGGTTGCTAAGGGTGTAGTGATACACAGACCGGTTGGGTGAAGCGGTCATAGCCGTGTTTTATCGTGAATAAAACACAGCTATTGATCAATCAGAATCAATGACAGGAACTAACCGTTTAATAAATATTATTATATGATTATGATATTAATTATATAATTATTTTGGGCGACTTAACCAATTAGTTTGTCTCTGGGTTAAAGTTCACTCTAAACTCCCTTTATCTGTGTTCTATCCTGGCAACAGGTGGGTTAAAGTTGTGCATTCAGCAGCAATCTCCAGAGCTGCATAGCAATAAACAGAGGAATCTGGACTTTGCTGGTGGACTATAGTCTGTGATCCTGGAAATATGACACAGGGTACTGTGACATGTGGTCAACAACAGTGCAGCCCAGAATCAGATAGAGAGGGTCAACAGCTAAAATAGCAAACAGTGATCTGCATGGTCAATAAATCTGATAAAGCAGCTGCTTACAATGCCTTACAAAGCTAAAACGTCAGGTAACACTTTATTTTAAGGTGAGGTAGTAACATGTTGCAAGTACTACTTACTCTTGTAGTTATAACACTAAATGACGCATAATTGCAAGTAACTAACCCCAAATCAAACCTAATCTTTAACCTATAGTAAGTACATGTAGTTCATATTACCCAGTTCTTATTTGTGTAATTACACTGTAACAACGTCAACTTAAAATAAAGTGTAACCCAGCTTTATCATTAAACGTGAATCGATAAACCAGTAGGCTACAACAGACAGTGACCAAAAATGCATTAAGCCACAAAACGTTACTTGTGTATTTATAGTCTTTGTTCAGCACCACCGAAAGCAATGCAATCCTAAATGTGAGTGTTTATTTTTAAAACTGACGTGGCAGGGCATTTAAATAGATTGAAACACGTAACGCTGTCACTCAAAGTTTCGCTCGCGTCTGAACTCACCTCCTCCGTGGCCGTGGGACTGTAATACACGAGAATGACCGTCGTTAATATGTTAATGAGGAGTCCAGTGATGGTCAGTGTGTTCGGCGCGACCCACGTCGGGATCTGCTGGACCAGCCAGTTCCAGTATATCTGGCAGGGCGGCTCGAAGAGAGAGCGACCGGCCGCGCTGTACTTGTGTTCCTCCAGGCGCTTGAGCTGGACCGCGGACAGCGGCCCCGGACACGCGCACTGAGGCATTATGATCGCTCTTTTGGCAGGGTCAGTGCAATGTTTTGGTCCTAATCCCCAAGTGTCCACTTAGAAGACGACATTAGCTTGCGGTGGTTACGTGTGGAGAGTCATTTTGATGAGCGGAACCGACAGCCTCCTCCGTTCCTAATAGTTGACAACAGATAAACGCAGAGGCGCAGGAAACTGCCGTCCGGAAGAGAACACAGCCGGGAAATTTGAACGGCTGCGGTACCGCGTCTGACCACCAGGGGCGCAGATGGTGGTGTTCTGGTTTACATTACAGGCAGTCTTGTTAATTAAATTTATTAAAATCGTTTTCTCTTATTGAGATGTTGCTGAAATAAAATAAAGGCTAAATATTAGATGAAAAATATTAAACTTAGACTTATTTCAGTTCGTTGCAAAGGCAACGTTTCTGATTTTGGTTTAAGTTGAATTACTAAAATTACTTAAAATACTTTAAAAATATTTATATTTTCTATTTAGCTGTAATTAAAAAAAAAAAAACTAATAAAAATGACACTAGAATGTAAACTAAAATTAAAATATACAAATAAAAGCTAATTCAAAATATTAATAACTAAATATTACTGAAATAACATTGATTTTTGGAGGTGAGCAGGTTTGACTGACACCTGTCATACCCGCCCTCATATTTTTAGAAGGGTGCAAATCATAGAGGCGATCTGACCCAAATTAAGGCTTGAGCCCTGCTAAAATAAGTCAAAACAGGAAAGTTGAAAATGATTTTTTTGTAGTAATTTAATTATATGGGTTTCAAGGGGGTAACCACAAAATTTTTATTACAGTCATGGTGCGTATTTTTATAGAAGCTCATGAAGAGTCACAAATTGTTTTGGTAACCATAGTAACAATACATTGCTTTTTTTTATTCATTTCGGTTCATTAACGGTCAGAACGTTGGCAAACCATAAATACTGTCCTTATTTATGACGCTGTTATAGATGTTTATTATGTTAAATCACAAAAAAATTATGTATGCACTATTCTATCCCTTTTTTGTAGTAGTGTCTTTTCACTGAAAATTCCAAAAAGATAAAGTGCACTTTAAAAACCCGGATGATGCATTTAATTAAACGAAAAAGTGAAATGTGGAATGTTGGCCATTACAATTTAGGGTCAAATATTTGTAAACAACTAGACTTGAATTTCCAATTGGTTTCC
Organism: Ctenopharyngodon idella; assembly: GCF_019924925.1. Taxonomy (NCBI): domain Eukaryota; kingdom Metazoa; phylum Chordata; class Actinopteri; order Cypriniformes; family Xenocyprididae; genus Ctenopharyngodon; species Ctenopharyngodon idella. Next base: position 7,190,456 of record NC_067223.1, on the reverse strand, counting down.
TAAAGGTTACAAAAGAAAAGGGATGAATTTTTTATTATTAAAATAATATTTAGAAATGATTTAAACCCCAATATAGATAGGGACGGAGAAGCACTATAAATTGATAAATAAAACATCTTTTGTGCCTAAAGAACATCTAGCAAGAGAAACAAACAAATAAAATTTGTAATTATGCATAATAGAGAAAAGAGAAGGCTATATTGCGATCTGCAGAAAAATAAGATATTTTAAAAATAAGAAACCTTCTGAAACAAGAAATAAACACGTGTTTTTCATACAGTGACATTTATTCAACTGTCATGCTAAAATGAACATTGGCATGTACTATCAAGAAACAAACACGTGTCTCTCTGACACCCTGTCTGATCTGCCAGTTGCACAGTATTGATATTGCTAATCTAAGTGTATTTCAGTAGATTCATTAGAGAATGATGGAAAGGGGCTGGAAAACTCAGGGGTAAAATCAAACAGGCAGAAAAAAGAAAGGAAAAGAAAGACAGAAACCGCAAAACCCAGACCCAGAAAAACGTTAATGAACCGCATCACCATACTGTATAACTGATTGCTCTATGTCTTTCACAAAAAAAATGTGTATTTGTGATATATTTAGAAGCTACAATCCAGTTCACTAAAAGCATGCATCTGCGTTTCAGTGGCACTTCTTAAAACACAGCTTTACACGATTGCACAGTGACAGACACAGACTTTTCTAACTATAGATCCATGTCTGAACAAAGCATACCATGCCAAAGACAAATGTGCCATTATCTGTAGTAGTGACAGGGATTTCTGGGTAATCATTGGGTGAATCAGCCTTCAGTTGGATCCTTTCTTCTCTGATTCTGACTTCTCAGATTCGTTCATGTACTTATCAATGAGGTGTAAGGGAACGCCTCGCTTCATCAGCTCAAAGAACGTAAAACCTCCTGAAAGAGGGGAAGGATGACAGAGTCAGAGAGATGACATTGAAAACAATGAAATTACGAGATACATATTTGTTCTTCACAGTGGCCACAAAAGTATTTGGACACATAAGCCATGCTTAAAAATGTCTGAAAGTCTTTGTATTATATAAAATATCAAAACTAGTGCCATTTATTTTAAAGGAAGAATAGCCCAAACACTCTTCTTAAGCAGATTGTTTCATAATAAGAAGTTTGTAATTCAAATTATAAAAAAAAAATGGATGAATTGTTTAAAATGTGGACACTTGAACTTAAGGAGAACTGATTTCTACCAGAAATCATCTTGACACACACACAAAAAGAGGCTCAGAAAAGTGAAGTTAAAAGCCTGAACATAATTTGTTTGCAGGCACACTTTTAAAAAGTACTTTTTATGAAAATAATATACTTTAAAAGAATATACAGTACTTCAGCTGTATAATATAATATACAGAATGTTTTCTTATACTTAATTGCATGTTAGTTGCAATCAAATGAAAATTTATTATTATAATAGTATAAAAATGTATATTAAATATAATTAGTTGAACTTTAGAGTGTTTTTTGACTCACTTAAATGGGACATAAGTTCATCTTTATACATAATTTCATACTTTTATCATCTTTGAAATATGGTTAAAGTGTACTTCAGAATATACTGACAAGCATTTATGGTTAACTTAAATATATCTTTTTTGTAAATATATTTGTAATTTGTAACAACGAAGTTGCAATTTAGTACATTTTAAACATTAACTTTTGAATGTAATATCAAATAAAACTACAGTTAAAATTGTAGTCAAATACTTTACATGTGCTTTAGTATTATAGTCACATCAAAATAAGTACTTCTTCAAAGAAGGCAAGATTATTTAAACATAATGATTTAAATTTTAATTTAAAGTAAAACATTTAATTACAAAGTGCACTGTTTAAAAGTGTACTCAATTCTGTTAAGAAACAGTTATGAAAATGTATAATTACATGGCCTTACAGTTGTTTATATATACACATACTTTTAAGGTTTGAAGTACATTAAAGTGCACGTTCAGTACAATTAAGTGCACTTTTTCACAAGGGTCGGTTTGATATTTTGTAATACAATGACATTCAGACATTTTTAAGTGTGACTTAAGTGTCCAAAAACCTTTTGGGGCCACTGTATACAGAGAAAAGAGGTAGAGACAGACAAAAAGAGAAGGAAAACAGTAAAATCAGGACAGGAATTTGTCAGTGTTCGGCAGGTGCAACACAAATGTTGAGGCAGTGAGTACAATCATATCTCTGCAAGCTTTTGCAGCTATTCAGGTGCTCATAACACATTTCATGATTGCTTATCTTTGCTTGCTGTAGCATGTTGAGCTGCATGGGCAGTTGGTTGAATGCGCTCTAAATGAAGCTGAATGAACACCGTTATAAATTTACAAAGCACATCTGCAGAAATAATACATAAGAATCGAGTTTTGCTTGGGGCAGGGATGCTAGTCTTGACTTTGTTTTGAATCTGAGAGAAAGGGGTAACATCCCATTTTGTGGCAATTCTAGTGTCTAAAATTGCTAGGATTTTACTTCAGCAAGTTTACACCATGGTTTGTAATGAGTAAAGTAACGGTTACTTGTTACATTTATTTTGTCAAGTAATTAATTCACATTACTTTTTTATTTATAAATGTACAGTTGAAATCCCTTCTCTTAGCCATGTTGGGAGAAATAGGGGATAAAAGGTGCACATGTATGGTGGGAGTTGTGTAAGTATGATGGATATTGGTCTAAGGAGTGTGTCATGCTTCATTGACGTGCAGATTCAAAATAGTGCTGGTAAATAAAAATATGCCACTTTAAAAAGTAGCTTTGTGGTATAACCTATATGTCATTGCATGCAAACTATGTTGGGGGGAGGGGGTGTTGGAGGGGGTCAAACACTTAAAGTAGAACATCATAAAGTAGCATTTCCAGTGCCTGCAAGCCAAGCATTGCCCTTCCATTCTGCAGGAGAAAGAGTCTCAGTTAGATGCTGTTGGGAAAAAGTAATTTAACATGTTTTCATAATTAGTTACTTTTTTTTATAATGATTAGCACAAAATTCTACGTTTTAAAAGTAACATTCCCCAACACTGGCTGACTTTGTCGAAAGCATGCACAGTATAAATTCTGTAGTTTTCCTGGTCACCATGATTTTGCTAAGTAAGACTCATAAAATAATTTGTTGATCCTGGAACAACATTCCTGTCCGAAAATGTAGTTCTAACCCTATCCCTACCCCTAAACCTAACCCTACCAAAAATGTATCCCTAAAATCAGAGGGAAATGATAGGTAAATAACAATGATGTAAAAGCAGCTAATTTTTGATTGATTGATTGGAATGTTGTCCCAGAATGAACGAAGATGTTGAACCAGGGACACGTTGTATTTTGTGAAATCACGTTCACCCAGTTTTCCTTTTAAAACCTTAAACTGGTTCTTGGAGTTCTTGTAGAATCCTGTAAAACATTCTTGATTCGGGAATATAATTCTCAAATTCTAGAGCATTGCACACCAGCAAAGAGCAAAAGCAGGATTATTGGCAACCAAGGGATGCAGAATGAATGAAAAATAAGCTTCATATGCCCGAAACCATATGAAAGCTTACCTTGAATGAGAACAACACAGTAACTATTCCTGAGTGATGACTGGGGGAGAAAAGAAAATACGGATTAAACCCAAAGTTTACATGAGGGAGTTATTATGTGCCTCAGGGTATATCACTGACTTAGTCATTACAGATTTAACATGAAGGAGTTAAAGGACATAACACAGTCTACCAAGAGGGAAACACAGCAATATGGCAAGGTATGATAGAGTATGAAAACATGTCAGCAGCACAATTTTTAATTTTTTTATCAGGTCTAGGATTTTTCACAGACCTGCTAAACAATGTGTAATGGGTGTGACCATGTGAATCTGCTTTCTACAAAGTGTTGCATTATGGGATGTGTGGTCCAGTGGCAGTGGTGAGATGAAATTGCTTTGGATTTACTGGATGCTGTTGTAAATTCTCAATTTATGCCAGTTATGATACAATGGAGTAACAACATACTTAAATGGTCATATCTTGTTGAGAGAGATCTTGCAGATAGATCACAGCTGTACTAAATGACTGTACAAATGTGACAGGAGACAAAAAATATATATCTTTTTATATTCTATTTATATTTTATATATTGTATATTAATGTACATTTGATTTTTATAATATAATTAAAGGATCTAAATATTGAAAGTTGATTTAGCTCAAAATAGCTTCAAATGTGAATGTACTAATGCTGGTAAAGTAATAATTAGGTTGTTTAAATCAACAGGTTAACACCATTTAACTGTTATTTATTTATGTAATTAATTATTTAAAAAATGGCATTAACACATTTTATTTGACTTAACTGATTGAGAGGGTTTTTTAATAGATTTTTCTGAGAGGTAATTAACCTGAGAGGTTAACAACATTAAGTCATGTTCAGCCTTGGTATGGAAACATTTTATTCTCTTTAAAGCTCGAAAATAACTAAATGCATTAATGTGCTAAGCGCATATAAAACCTGTGCTTAATTGTGATTAAATATTTTAATTGATTGCAAGCTGCAGTAATAATAATTGTTAATTTTATAAATGAATTTCTTCAAGTTTTAATACTGTATAAATGCTCTATTGGTGCTCTATTGGCTATTACAAAAAAGAAAAGAGCCTCAGCATAATAAAGGCTACGATTATAAACAAGTGTACAATACAAACAAATAGAATATGTAGAATAAATATAAATGAATGGAATGGTGAAGAGAGCATTAAGCCTTTTTATCATATGGCTTCTATATTGTACTTACCCTTGAAATCCACAGAAGACATTAAGACATTGTTCATATTACAAACAGAATTGTAACAATGGTGGACCAAAGTGCTATAATCTTATGGACATTAATTGGTTGGTTAGGTGTAAAAATAGCGTGTAGGTTGGTAAGGAAATGAAGTTATACTGAGGTGCTCTTGAAGGCAAATGAACCCTTGTCAGGCTCCTCATTTAGTCTTTAGTTTAAGCTCTTTTGGTTACCTCAATGAAAATGAGTTTTGAAAGCACATACAGTATAGTGGAATCAAACAGGGTTCTACGCAACAGTAAAGGCCCCAATATACTCACGGCTAAGTTTTTTCGTTCTTCGCTCAGGGGTAAAAAGAATTACCTTTGAAATACCTAAATAAATGAAATACCTTTGCAGCGATTCTGTTAGTAAACATTCTGACACCACAAGGGATGGGAGCAGCGTTTAGATAAATATATAAATGTGCTGCGTACTTTCCTCTCAATAACAAAATAAACATACATCTGATCTGATCATAGAGCTCGGCAATTCGGCACTCTAATCGTCACGTTTATTTATATACCACTTAAAGGTGTGGTAAGTAGATTTTGAACAACGCTGTTGGACATTGTTGATATTTGAAATCAACCCAAACAAACCCACCCCTCTCTTCATTGCTTTGCCTCCAAAACTCACCCTCCAATCCTAACCACCCTGCTCCGAGTCGGTCTCGAACCACAGCCCAATCGCTGCTGGTGTGTGAGGCGAGTGCACTGACAATGACGCTAAACACCGCATTCTCTAGCGGTCGTCAGTGTGCAGTGCTTTAACAGCAAAACTCACTCTATCTGGCCACTGTTACACACGCAATGCGAGTGAATGTCTGTTTATCACAGCTGACGCGCAGCACGGTTGATGAGCGAACGACAAGGAAGCACAAAAAATGAATGTACAGTACACAAGAGTAAATACAAAGTGTTCGATGTTAGCCGCAAACAGCACAGCAGCTCCAGACAATCAAAACCGCGTTACTCACAAGAGAAGCGGGATCCAAGCAGCCTCTGCGTCTGTTTTCAGGCCTTCCCACTCAGCTCTCTCCAGTGCTGAAAAGCTTTTCTAATATAAATGCGGTCCTAAAGCGCTTGCCCAATCATAAACCATCATTCCAGTGATATTCTTTTGAGCTTTTGTATTGTGTCCCATCTCTCGTTCTGCAGGTTTTTTTTTTTTTTTTTTTTTCTTATTTTCAAATCTCTCTCTCCTCGACCGTCATATGCCCCCTCATGATGATTGGTTACATGTGTGTTGTTGGTGTCGGCCCGACTAACTTCCAAACAGTGTTTTTGAAATTCTACTGAGTCCACCTTTAATACAATATATTGATTTAAAGCAAGCAGCTTTACAGTATTAAACATGGAAAACAGCGTGTTGCTTTCAGAGAAACTTCAATTTCTTCTCTAAAGCAGCTCTCCAGTGTGTTCATGTTTTTACTCGCAGATGTCTGACCTTGACGGGCTGAACAGAAGAAATGAACCAGATCAGATTTCCATGTCAAAGAAGGCGAAGCGCCAGAGCCACACCTTCCTACGTATTACTTAATCGCCATGGACCAAAGGGCTCGCTGCTGAACTACCATAGTACGATGCATCGTTGAAGAAATCTAGCTAGACTAGCTAGTCACGACTGTTTCGCGAAACTGTATTGTCGCAAACCTGTCGCTCAAACACGTCGGTTAATGATGTCATGCAGGTGGTGGAGCAATAACTTCTTTTAATGAATCCATTTCAGATCAAATTAATGCTAGATGTTTTGCAATAAATTATGAACATGGCATCTGAGGACTAATTCTCAATTTTCTCAGTTATTTTGCTTTATTTCCAGATTCAATCATAGGCTCATTCTTACGTACTGGAGCACGTACGCACATGCGCACTCTTCATAATGCTGCTTTAAATCTCTTCACAAACTAGAAGATGTAAATGATATTTGTATGTATTCGAAATAAAAGAGATATAGATTGTACTGAATGTCAGCTTGCATATTTTTCTTGAGATAAGGATTTATTAAGTCCAGATGTCATGCAAACAAGAAACCATGCTTCTAACCACAGGTCGAGAGCTGTCATTCCAACCACGCAACTTTGCGATGCTGTTTGCGAATGTTCGTTGGAACTATGGTTTCGGGAAACACAGACTCGTTGAACTGTGCTGATAACAACGGAACTTGCGACTATAGTTGGCTAACGATGCTTTTGGGAAACGCACCCCAGAGTGAACTTTTCTGGAATGTTTGCTTTGGCAAGTTATTTCAAACGCCTGAAACAAACTCCAAGCGAAGTTCATTTTGTTCTGATTTTGTTCACAATGACCAATTTGTTCTTCGATTTCGCTTGAAGTATATCAGGGCCTTAACATTCCTCTTCAATAAAGACCAGGTGTAATATTCCATATTGAGTCACTTCATGACTGCATATCCCCGTAAAGGAGTGTTCTTAAGATGCCTTATCTATATCTGAGGTAATAGATGATTATATTAATGCACAGACTAACCTTTGACCTCTAGTTTGCAGTCCACCTGAGCCTCTCCAAGGTCATTGACAGCCTTGCAGGTGTAAACACCTCCATCAAACGGGCTGGGCTTGCGGATCTCAAGCGTACACACACCCTGGTTGCTGAACATGCGGTAACGTGGGTCGTCTATGATGGTAATCTTGTTTTTCATCCAGATCACCTTAGGCTGAGAGCAGTAACGGAGTATAGTATGAATACACAGTAAACAACAGATAATATCACTGGTGAAGAGGAACCAAATCAGCATCAATCCATCAAACACAATGGAGTGTCAATGAAGTGAAAACTGCTTCTCTGTGTTAGTTACAGTAGAGTATTGAGTTATTGACACTAAGACAATATGATCCAGTGAGTCTGTGCTCAAAGATTATAACTAGCAGGTGCTGTTAAGCCCATTGGGACACTCGCAGGTCAAGCTAACTACAGGTGTAAAGCCATGAGCACATGGTTGGTGCCCAGCAGAATCACCCACAACCTTGTGTGGGTGAAGGGCCAATAAGTTTTCATAGGATCATTGGAATTCATGTATTACTTCTTCAATGCATGTAATTTTTACTCTTATTTTCTTTACTTCAGGTCACTTAGCAAGGATTGAATTTCTTTTATTCTGTTTACACCTGGTATTAGCATCTGTTTAAGTGGACAGCACTAAATATAGATTTAAACAAATGTGTGGTGATCAGATTACTCAAATTATATTCAGAGGCTGTCAGAAACTCATGTGACCATGTTGCATTTGTTGTATAAATGATGATACTATAAATCCTGATGTGTCAGTGAAAGTTATTTAAAATAATATTCCACAGAACAAGCTGATTTTTCAGTGAAATGCAGTGATACAACGACTTAGTAAGTGATTTCAGGTGTAAACAGGGACTTTATGTCTTGTGATCTAAACTGAAGTGTGCTTGAAAAGTGTGCTTACCTGTCTCGGGTGACAGAAAAAAAATGATATGGCAAAATAACACTTTTTAAAGGGATAGTTCACCCACAAATCATTCTGACATCATTCTGTCATCTGTCAACCTCAAGTTGTTCCAAACCTGTATGAATTTTTTTCTTCTGTTGAACACATATTAAGATATTTGGAAGAATATCAGTAACCAAACACATCTCACCCCCCATTGAATACCATAGTATTTCCTACTATGGTATTCATTGGGGGGTGAGATCTGTTTGGTTACTGACATCCTTTAAAACACCCTTTAAAGAAACTCATACAGGTTGAGGACTACTTGAGGGTGAGTAAATTATGACAGAATTTTCATTTTTGGGTGAACTATCCCTTTAAGGTGACATTTTTTCCCAGTCATCTCAATGGCAAAAAGTGTCTGAATTTACCCTACCTTTCTAGTATTGTGTCCTGCCAGTCACCTACCCTAGGGTTGGCACGCACACTGCAGTTCAGGGTGGCGTTGTACCCAGCTACGGCGAAGGTGTTGATAAGCGGCTGAGTGAAAGTGGGCGGCTCGGTGAAGTCGCGGTCATTATACTCTGGGTTCTTCAGTTGCAGGCCTGATTGAGAGTGAGAGGGAGAGGGAGAGCGAAAGGAAGAGGAGGAGGAGGAGGAGTGAGAGGGGAAGGGAGAATGGGACTTTGCATGATACAAGCCGAGAGCTGTATCATGGGGGAATTTCCCTTATGTGATGAGGAAGAGACAACATTTATCATCAGCATTGGCAAAGCGTGACACACACAGTCTGTTAAAGATGAAATCTGCACTTGGGAACACACATGGTTACTGTCGTCACAGAAATTTGTGGCTAATAAACATTTTTTGTGTTATTACTAGTATATACCAAGTGTAAATGGAGATGTATCAGGGAGAATCATCAAATTGTGAAGTTACTATAAAGTGCAGAACATACCTTTAACACTCCAGTAAAGCCTTTAAAGTTCCTTTGTGTCAAGTTTAGACTTTACACCAGGGGAGTACAATCCTGCTCAAACACCAAACCTTGATTAACAGATTCAGGTTCATGTGCTAAACTCTGCAGGCAAGTGTCCCAATTTGCATATTATCCATTCTAACACAACATAAGATTAGAATTAATGTGTCCTTATATGAGTGTTATTTATATACTATTATAGTTGTTATTAATATTTTGAATTAGTTTTTATCTATTTTAGCCTTGTAATATCAAGATATGTTCTCAACTGGCACACTGTAAAAACTCAAATTATGTACTTTCCCATTTCCAGCAACATACATACTTTTAGTGTATATTATATGTAATCAAATTGGGACACAGACTTCATCTCCAAGAGCAGGACTGAACGACCCTCCTTTACACCATGTTCAGGGACGTGCATTTCAATTAAAATCCTGACTAAATATATAAAGACAGACCAAGTAGGATGTTGATTAGTAAATTAGTGTTAATTAGGACATCAGCCCTCAGGTACCAAGGCTGTAAATTCCCCTGTGATTTCTTAGATTATTAGGAAACATCACACAAGTCCACATTAGCCAGGCCTAAATTACTACTATAAAGCAAATTTGTTAGTATTAAGAATTTTAATTAAAACTGCTGCAAGCGATTTCAGCACTACTAGCGACACCAAACAGACAGTTTTATCCAAATCGACATAAACTACACTCAAGGTTTATTTTATTTTATTTTATTTTATTTTATTTTATTTTATTTTATTTTATTTTATTTTATTTTATTTTATTTTATTTTATTTTATTTTATTTTATTTTATTTTATTTTATTTTATTTTATTTTATTTTATTTTATATGTGTTCCCTGTGAGTCAAACATATGACATGTGAAGACTATGCTTTAGCTACAGGAATGGTCAAACAATTACTTGAACACTTCCACCAGTAGGTCAACCCCAAATTCACAACATTGGTTAGAGGTTGGAAGAGAGCAAGTTTTTTGATTGGCTAAAATGCACAGATTCTGTTTTGCTGTTTACAGGGCTGTCATAGCTTAAAAAGGTCATATCATGCCCCTTTTTTAAAGTATAGATTTTTTTTTTTTTTAAAGATTTATTTTTGGCGTTTTTGCCTTTATTATGATAGGACAGTGATTAGACAGGAAGCAAAGTGAGAGAGAGAGAGGGGGACGGGATCGGGAAAGGACCACGAGCCGGGACTCGAACTCGGGTTGCTCGAAGCGCATTGGCGCTACATGTTGGCGCACTGCCCATGAGGCCATCGGCGCCGACTAAAGTATAGATTTTGTTTTTGGGTTCTACTAGTATAGGTTTTCACACTTGAATGTTCAAAAAACACATTTTTATTTTCACATTTTACATTGTTGCAGCATCTCAGTTTCCAGTCTGTCATTAACACTCTCTTTACTTCCCGTCTCTATGAAGCCCCTCCTTCTGAAAAGCACAGTGTGCTCTGATTGGTCGGCCGGACCAGTGTGCTATGATTGATCAACTGCTTTGAGCGTGTTTCGGAAACGTCACGCACCTTACCATAACCACAAGTTTTAAACACTCCTAACGCAACTCAACCAGGCCTCGCCCTTTTTTTTGCATATGCCTTGGGTGGGAGTTACTTAAATACTGTGGAAATTATTGGAATATTGACATGCAAGTTCCCAGAAGAAAACTCAAGATTTCAATCAAGGCGTTTCAGTAAGTTCAGAAACAGTGCTTACTGATATAGAGAATAACTCCCTTTGGAGTGGACTTTGTGCTTTGTAACTTTGCAGATGTTTTTCATGCTCAAACAGCAGCATTACACACTAAAGACTGTTGAAAATTCTAAAAAATAAATAAATAAAAAAGCATAATAGGTCCTCTTTAATTCTTTTTAATTGGTATTCAGATTCAAAAAAATCACTTACTGCAGCTTTGAATTTAACAAGCAGTTAATTTACAAATGGGTAGGAGTAGAGCGGAGCAGAGCCTTACCTTCCTTCACGATCAGAGCACTGTTTTTAGTGGCAGTGGCGTTTTCACTTAAGCCCACCATGTTCTCAGAGTAGATTCTGAAGAAATACTCGTTACCCACCACCAGATCTGAGATTGTGATGCAGGTACGATGGTAGTGCTCCACACATGTGTACCACTCCTGTAGCACACACACACACACACACACTGATCAGACTTTTTCCACTTTACACTTAAAATATTACAGATTTTTTTGTACTATATATTTGTATATAAACTATATAATAAAGAAAAAAATATTTTACTTATCCCAGGAATTATAAAAAAGAGATTATATTATATATGTTTAAATCTGTGTTAAATATTAGTATCATAGAAGTACAGTGAAAAGGCAACCAAAGTTTTCTTCAGACCATTGTCTTTTTATCAGCTTTCTGGATGGTGTAGCCTATTATGGGTGCATTGCCGTTGTCCTTGGGTGGATTCCAGTCCAGTGCTACATTAGTCCCCCAAACCTCATCGATCTTTACAGCCTGTGGTGGGCCTGGAAGATCTGGAATAGGCAGCAATAGAAAAAGTTCAACAGCACTTCAGTGGAGAACTTCATACAGTGGATATAAAAAGTCTACAGACCACTGTTAAACCAGCTGGTTGTGATGTTAAAAAAAAGAAAAAAATAAAAAATAAAAAAAAGAAACAAGGTTAAATCATATCAGAACTTTTGCACCTTTAATATAAAAATTATAACCCATGCAATGCCACTGAAATTCAAAGATATATATACAGTCAAACCAAAATTTATTCAGAGACCTTGAACATTTCATTCATTAAATCAGTTTATTCACTATAGTTTAAAAACATGGTAATAAAATATGACAAGATCTCAGTTAATCTGTGTCAGAAAAAATTAATCTTAATTATGTCAGATAACACTTAAGCAAAACATGGTCAGGTCAAAGTGTCTGTCAGGTCAAATTTTATTGGTAGTCCACTGTATGAAGAATTTTTGGGTATAATATGTCACAGTTTACTTTATTTTGCTATCCTCACTTACATAAATGAACTATAGTGTCCTGCACCCACTAGTAAAAATATATCAAAAATGTCTGAATAATTTTTGGTTTGATTGTATATTTCTTAACTAACCGACTATCTGGATGTCCAACACGGCCGTGTCGATCTGATTCTCCACTTGTACGCTCAGTTCATATTTCCCAGAATGCTTGCGTTCAGCTTTGCGGATGAACATGATGCTGTCACAATCTGAATTACGAATGCTGATGGTTTGTTCAATCGGCTGACCCTCTTTCAACCAGGTGACTTTTGGCCTTGGTTTACCCTAAAAGATAAAAGGTTTTGACATTTTTTTTTTTTTTTTTTTTTTTTTTTTTGTGAGCAGAAGGGAAGAATTTGATAAGCTTGAAGTTTGTTATCATGATCTGTTGGCTCACCACAAATGGCACGACGAGGTTGACGACTTCGCCGACCTTTCGAATGTACGTCTGCTTCAAGTGTCGAGGTATGCGAATCTTAGGAGGTTCTGTGAGATATGTGTTATTAGTTTACATTAACTAATGCATTTCAAATAGCAAAATGAAAGTGGCAGTAGGCCCTCACCGATGACCTCTTTCACCAGTATGGAGTGTTGGGTGGTGCGTGGTGCACTGGCTCCAGCAGCATTTATGGCCTTGACACGCACTAAGATCTTGCCCTCCATTGGCAGACCAGTTATAGTGTACCTCGTTTTTTCTGTCAGCTCTTTATTAGCAAGTATCCATTCGTCAGCTGTAAAATAAAGTATTGCATAAGAACAAAACCACATGAACACCCACCAATTGAAAACCACTTCTTCAAAACAAATTTAGTAATTTAACAAATCTTACTTCCTTCAATGCAGTATTCAACTTGGTACCCATCAAGTCCTGCAGCACCAATCGTGTCTGGTGGTCTCCACTTCATGGTCACAGTGGTATCTGTGACGTCATCCACCACCAGCATTGTGGGTTCACTGGTCACAGCTAGTGGGAGTTAATGAAGGTAGTAATTAGTGTTGCTGAACATTTTCAGCCAGTATTTTTGGATAATTTGTTCTAAAACAATTAGCGGAACAATTTTCATTTTTGGGTGAACTAACCCTTTAAATACACAGGGGACGATTAACTGAAACAGAACAGGTGTTAACTAATTAAAGGGTTAGTTCACCCAAAAATGAAAATAATGTCATTTATTACTCACCCTCATGTCGTTCTACACCCGTAAGACCTTCGTTCATCTTCAGAACACAAATTAAGATATTTTTGATTAAATCCGATGGCTCAGTGAGGCCTTCATAGACAGCAATGGTACTTCCTCTCTCAAGATCCATAAAGTTACTAAAAACATATTTAAATCAGTTCAGTGGTTCTACCTTAATATTATAAAGTGATGGGAATAACAAAATAACGACTTTTTAACAATATCTAGTGATGGACGATTTCAAAACACTGCTTCATTAAGCTTCAGACCTTTACGAATCAAATCACTGGTTCGGAGCGCCAAAGTCACGTGATTTCAGCAGTTTGGCAGTTTGATACGCAATCCGAATCAATGATTCGACTGAAAAGATTCATAACGCTCCGAAGCAGTGTTTTGAAATCAGCCATCACTAGATATTGTTAAAAAGTCATTATTTTGTTTTTTTGGCGCACAAAAAATATTCTCGTCGGTTTATAATATTAAGGTAGAACCACTGTACTCACATGAACTGATTTAAATGTTTTTAGTACCTTTATGGATCTTGAGAGAGGAAGTACCATTGCTGTCTATGCAGGCCTCGCTGAGCCATCGGATTTAATCAAAAATATCTTAATATTTAAGGTCTTACGGGTGTAGAACGACATGAGGGTGAGTAATAAATGACAATATTTTTGGGTGAACTAACCCTTTAAGAACCAGGGAAACTAACTCGCAAATCAGGCAGGCAAAACTTATTTTTAGGGAACAAAAAAATATTTTTTGATTAATTTGGATAACTATTCCTTTTAATCCATATAATGATGGCCACACGTGTACTTCCACACACAAACACATGTGAGAGAGGATCACCCTGGTATGTCATGAATTTCACAAGGGGTCTCATTTGTCTGGACTCTTCTATTCTCGCACAACTCATGTTTGAGCTGTGACTGAAGTAGAGACAGTATCTGATCTCATAACATAATAATCCGCAGATGATTTGGCAGCCATTATAAAGTCATACTCAGTATCTTCTAAATCTCAGGCCTCTCCTGTGGAGGTCACAGACTGAATGTTTTGGATACTGCTGTGAGCACAGCAACACCTGTCGCACAGGAGCCCAAAAGGGAACAGACAAGCTCTGGCGTCTCTGCGGTGCTTTTTGTCTTGCTTAATGGCATTTGATTAAATGATCATACTGCGTGTTATGTTGCATAATAGAGATGGCGCTCATGACATAACTGATTCGAAGAGACACAAAATCCCATTAATAATACAGATGAGCCACTTGTGTACTCACCCAGAGGAATGAAAGGCTTGGAGGGTTCACTGGGTTTGGAGGCACCAATAGCGTTAACCGCAAAGATGCGCACCTCGTACGGCACACCTTCAATCATTTTTTTGGGCTCGAAGGTGGTCTCTTTGCAAAGGTCAAAGTTCAGCCTCATCCACCGAGAGCTCTGTTTCTTCTTTCGCTCAATGAAGTATCCTATGATATATCAAAAAGAATCATGCTTTAAAGAGGAACTATTATGCTTTTTTACATTTCCAACATTCTTTAGTGTGTAATGCTGATTAGTCTGAGCATGA
The DNA here is from genome assembly GCF_019924925.1 of Ctenopharyngodon idella. Taxonomy (NCBI): domain Eukaryota; kingdom Metazoa; phylum Chordata; class Actinopteri; order Cypriniformes; family Xenocyprididae; genus Ctenopharyngodon; species Ctenopharyngodon idella. The sequence continues at coordinate 7,175,456 of NC_067223.1, read as the reverse complement.
AAAAAGTATGCAAAGTAACAAAGCACAAAGTCCACTACAAAGGGAGTTATTCTCTACATCAGTAAGCAACTTCCTGAAACGGCTCGATTGTAGTCTTGAGTTTTCTTCCGGGAACGTACATGTCACAATATTCCAATAATATCCACAATTTTTAGATATTTCACCCAAGGCATAAGCAAATAAAAGGGGTGAGTGTTTAAACTCGCAGTTATGGTAAGGGGGCGTGGCATTTACGAAACACGCTCGAAGCGGTTGATCAATCACAACACACTGATCCAGCCAACCAATCAGAGCACACTGAGCTTTTCGGAAGAAGGGGCTTCATAGAGAGCGTAACTAAACAGAGTGTTACTGACAGACTGGGAAGAGAGGTGCTGCAACAATGCAAAATATGTGAAAAATAATGTTTTTTGAACATTCAAGCATGAAAACCTATTCTAGTAGACCCCAAAATAAAATCAAGAATTTGAAAAGGGGCATAATATGGCCTCTTTAACGTATGCATATGCATATGTTATGCTAATAAGAGCCTCAACTGCACAGCTGCATATTTAAAGGGGTCATATCATAATTTTTAAAAAATCATTTCATTTTTTTCCCCAGAGGTCTACTTATAATGCTAGTGAAGTTCTGAAAGTTACAGTATGTTTTATTTCTGTTCATTAGGGACAATTAATTCCTCATGATGACCAATTATGTAAAACAGTGTTTAAAATGCAAGCGTAATGGAGGAAATGATTTACATTTAATTTAACAATTGCTTTACATATGTTTTGTGTATTATATTAAAATAGGAAACAGTTATTTTAAATTTTAATAATATTTCACAATATCACTGTTTTTGCTGTATTTTTGATCAAATACAGCCTTTGTGACATTAAAATATAGGTAGTGTAATGAGATTACAGTTAAATTCCAAAGTGTTTTTCAAGATATCATTTGAAATAACTAAACTTAAACTTAACAGGCTTCTAAAATATAAATATGCGGTTTTTTATGCACAGGAAGTTGATTTACCAAGAATGGGGGAACCACCGTCATAGCGTGGAGGATCCCATGTCATAGTGCACCAGTCTCCACCCACATCAGTGACCATAGGGGCCTCAGGGGGATCTGGGATATCTAGATAGAAAAAAATATGATAAGATTTACATCGTATTAATGTCATCACCCAAACAAACATTGTTTTCTCAGGGGAGAGTGTCTTACCCACAACTTTGACCTTAATACTGGCCGTGTCTTCTCCAGCTTCGTTCTGAAGGACGATCTTGTAGTTTCCAGTATCTTCTCTTTCTGTGATATCAATAGTTAGGCAGGTGTGGTCTGCAAATGTCTCTGCACGAACTCGACTTCCTGTATCAAGGATGACCTGAAAACCCATTAGCCTAGTTTAATCCAGGTGTTTCTGGTATAATTTTATATTTTCTGCAGAAAAGGTTGGTCATCGCTCACCCTTTCTCCCTTCATCCACACCACTCTGGGTGCTGGTTCTCCACTGATAGGGATCTCCAGGCGGAGTTTGTTTCCGGCCACGATAATCACCGTGTTGTCCTGGACATTCAGTGCCTCTAAGTGCACCCTGGGGGGATCTGCAGAGTTGGTCCAAATGGGATTCTTTCAGAGAGTTTATTAGCATAAATACGATAAGAATCAGAGAACTTCTGGATTGTTGCTGGTACCTATGATGTGCACTTTGGCTGACAGCGTCTGTGTGTATCCCTCAGGAACAAAGGTATAATCGCCCGCATCGTGAATGGTGGAGCTCTCAATGTCGAGGCTGTGATTCCTGTAAGTTGAATATATATAGAATTTTAAGTCATCCTTCACCCCCTGGTTGAGAGCCACTCTTATAGACCATCTTGGACCTGCAACAAGAGTCACCACCTGGCCATACCAATTTAAGGTGGTCAGGATGGTTTTTGGACCATGATGGCTGGTCGATTAGCTACTGACCAGCTTAGACCAGTCAGAAACCAGCTACCATGTTCTACAGCTACTAGCTTAAGCTTAATTTTTCCACAGGGGGCTCCAGTTGATAGAGTTCTAATTTTAGAAATGGTGGGAATATTTTCTTCACATGTTTATAAAATATTTCTGTGCGGTATATGAGCTGATAAGCTGGTATGATTGAGATTTAATATTGAACAAATAAGTTGGCATACTTGAGTTTGTGAAAAATGCTGATACGGTCATTAGGCTGGATCAGCTGGCCATTCTTGTACCAGCGGCCCGGGACATTTCCAGGGTAAATCTCACAGTTCAATTTAAGAGGCTGACCCAACAACACTGTCATACTCTGTAGATCCATTAAAATCTTCAGAGGCTTCACTGAATCATCCAATGGCATGTAACAGGAAGGAAAACAAAGGGAAAAGATTTAAATGAACAGGAGAGAAAGAGATGAAACAAAGATGCTATTGATGCTCTCAAAAAGCAAAATTATCATACGGTCAACTTGAACGTGAGCCTGAGAGGTGCCCCCGGTGGCCATCAGGGAGTAGGTGCCAGTGTCGTCCTTTGAGGCGTCGTCAATGATCAGCCAGTGTCGGGTACCCTCACTTTTCACACGGTACCGAGACCGCACTCCTGTGGGAACCTCCACTCCATTCTTCATCCTTTACCAGACAGTCAGCAAAATAGGTCAAGCTTTGTTACTCATTTTGCTTTTTGTGTCACACCCAAAAATCAGGTAAATCACCTTAAATCTCCATCACACATACCATTTAACTTTTGCTCCTTCCTCAGACACCTCACACTCCAGTTCAATTCTCTCATTCACTGTGGTTTTTACGGGCTCTAGCTCTTTCACTATGTTCACAGGCAGTTCTATAGGAGGACCCAAAGAGACCAGGATTATATCATCAATCATTGGGACACAGTGTTTGGGAAAGTTGTTATAAACCAGTCATTACTGATCAATTCCATCACGTTCAAGTATAAAATCGTCTGGTAAGGTGGACGTACCTTTCACAAACAGTTCAGTGGTGCACTTCTCTTCTCCTGCAGAAACTGAGTAGGCAGCATCATCGCTTGTCTGACAGTTGTTAATAACCATTATCCGTTGAGTGCCTTTGTGCTCAAAGATATACCTGCACAGTCAATTCATTAGTTACTGAAAGTTAACATTTCAAAGGCTAATTTTACTTGACTTGACAGATGTTCCTTAACTTTACATTATTAGGTAACAGTACCGAAGTGGTAAGTCATTTATGGCACGATCAGTTATATATTGACAGGAGGATTGTCAAGCAAAATATTTGGGTGTTGTGTCAAAAACTTTTAGCAATAAAGCAGATCTATCTATCGATCTATCAATCTATCTATCGATCTATCCATTGATCCATTGATCTATCTATCTACATACAACATGACACTTAAACCATCAGAACAGATCCATACAGCAGAAATGAGGACACTCCTTTGGTTCAGATATACAAGACAGTCCTGAGGACTGGCTGACTTACTTCCTATTACTTTATGGTGAACAGAGGAGCCAGAACAGCCGGAGCACAGGATGGAGTAGGTGGAATTGGAGGTTATAGCAGACAGGTGGGATCACCATTGCATAACAGACAGAAAGGATAGATAGACATCATGCCTAGATCAAACAGGGCTGGAAGAGCTATTAGTGTTACAGTTACATAGAGAGAGGGAGAGAGAGGGAAAGAGAAAAGGTGGAAGAAAAAAAAAAGAGAGTCCCCTAAAAAGCAGGGAATCCTGGGATGAACATCATTGAAGATAAGCAACCAGAAAACTGCACGGACCACCCAAATGGCTTTAATTGAATTGCTTTTACAAAGAAAAGTGGGTTAAAATATACGCTAATTTTCAAATAAATTGTTAATGTTTTGAAAAGAAGATTTCAACAAAGAAATACACATAGTTCTACATAATTGTCCTTTACAATTACTAACAAATTAAACAACAGAAATGCCATTACATATATAAACTATACACTTGAGTTTATGTACTTCTTGCAGAATTTGTAAGATGTTTAGCATTTTAAAAAATAATATAGAGATAAAATCTTAAAAATAAGATCATAATTTTTTTAGCACTTTAATACACATTATTACAAAATAATATTTTTCTTGTGGAATATATGCAAAAATGTATTATGACAAATCGGTGCAGTACTAAATAAAAAATAAATAAATAATAAAAATATATATATATAAATAAAATATATTTGTACAGTATCATAAGAGATAAATATATGCATTTAATGTACAAAATTCAGGTAGCTTTTGCAACTCTATTAAAGTCCTGTGAAGGTGGTGGTGCCTTTTTCCTGTACAGTTTCCTGTTGTTAATTACTCATTGTACACTACATTTAAAACTTCAAATGTAGCTCAAGAGCTTCACATTGGCCTTCACTCACATAACGTCCTTTAAACATTTCTGGAAGTTATCATAAGGCACAGATTAATGTTTTAAGAACGTTGTGTGTTTGCCAGGTATGAAATGCTGATGGTTCACTTGTGTATGTGTGTGTAGCATGTGCGGAGGGTGTGTTTCTGCGTCACCTGTGACCAGCAAGCCAAAGAACATAATAAATGAAGGTTTTTTAAACAGGTTGGCTTTGGTTTCATATGAGCGTGTTTCTGAATGTAGTTCATGTAAGAGCATGTAAGAATAGGAGGTGACATACTTTGGAGTAGGGCGAATCTCTTGTCCGTTCTTGTACCATTTTAACTCCACAGTCGGGTCAGCAAGGTCCACAACTAACCGGATCTTTCCGCCTTTGTCCACCTGGTATGCAGGTTCCAGTCTCTTGGCAAATGCTGCAGTGGAAAATGAATTCAGGTGAATAACAGTGTTTCAAGAGAAGAAATTGGGTATGTGGCATTTTCAAAACTAAAACTATAATTTAAAGGGTTAGTTCACCCAAAAATGAAAGTTGGGTCATTAATTACTAACCCTCATGTCGTTCCAAACCCATAAGACTTTCGTTCATCTTCGGAACACAAATGAACATATTTTTAATGAAATATGAGAGATTTCTGTACCTCCATTGACAGCCTACGCAACTACCACTTTGACGCTTTAAAAGTTCATTAAGAGATCAAACTAATCCATATGAATTGAACGGTTTAGTCCAAATTTTCTGAAGAGACTCAATCACTTTATATGATGAACAGATTGAATTTAGGCTTTTATTTACATATAAACACTGATCAGCAAACATAAACAGAAACTCAACCGAATCTGCTTGACGCACGAGAACAAACCTCATTGGTTCTTGCAGAAGCTCAAACATGCTTGAGCTTCTGTTTACCACAACTGATGTGTGAGTTGATGAATGTTTATATGTGAATAAAAGCCTAAATTCAATCTGTTCATCATATAAAGCAATCGAGTCTCTTCAGACAATTTAAACCGCAAAATTCAAATGGATTAGTTTTACGATCTCTTTATGAACTTTTTGAAGCGTCAAAGTGGTAGTTGCTTAGGCTGTAAACGGAGGGACAGAAATGTCTCAGATTTCATTAAAAATATGTTCATTTGTGTTCGGAAGATGGACGGAAGTCTTACGGGTTTGGAACAACATGAGGGTAATTAATGACAGAATTTTCATTTTTGGGTGAACTAACCCTTTAACAATCTGAACTGAATACTGTACATTATCAATCTAACAAAGGTTAAATTAGCACCTTCGCTCTTTTTCTCTTCCTTTTTGGTTTTCTTCAGTCTTTTCAGAAGGCCTCTGAGATCGGTGATGCCATACATAAAAGCAATCTTCTCATATTCATCAGGTCGGGCGTTTTTCAAAATCTCCCACACGTCCACCTCAGGAGTTTCCTCTTGCTTGTGCTCCCTGACATCACAGAGCAGTAACACAGTATGAGGTCAAAGGTCATGGCTAGGGCTTTCTCAACATGTGTTGAGGAACCAGATTGCTATGTACTAGGGATATTCATAGGTTTTAATATGATTTTCCACTATTATCCTCCTTATTTCTAGTTCCTCAAGACATGTCACACAAAGAGATGGGCTGCTAAATCCCTGCTATGTCATTGGTGATCTGTTACAGGGAGAGATGTCTCACTAGTTTTTAGCTACACGGTGGATCACATGATCAAGGAAAGGATGGTACTGTGTTTATGATTGGGGAAACGAATTTAGTGAGGAGCTACTACTATTCAATTTCTTTATGATTGGAAAGGATAAGTGAAAAAGTCAGTGAAAAGGGGAGAACATTGGGTTATCATGTGGTTAACACATGATCGTGCTCATGATGGATGTACTAATTTTCTAAAAATGTATTTTGATTGTAATTTGATTCAATGTATTATAATGTAAACTATATTAGGAAGATTTATAATTAGAGCTGTCAATGTAAAATGAATTTAGTGCAGGTCTCAGAATGTATTATTAAATATTTTAACTGTTTTAACTTGATTTGGAATAAAGACCAGCAAAGTAAAAAGAGCAACAACAAAAAATATGAACATAATTTCATAAATAGCCAATGACGTAAGTGTTTTTTAAATTTTTTTTATTGTTGGTCTATTTGATTGATATAGAAGTAAATAAACCAACATTAAAAATATGCAGAAAGAACATAATTATTAAGATAGATTGATTGATTGAATGATTGTTTGATTTCAATCAACAGCCCTAATTATAATCCTTAATTCATTAATAGTAATCTATTGACTCTGTCCTGTAGTTTAAACTGTACCCATCTCTTTGTAGGAGTCCTATTTAAACTGTCAGTGTAGTTGTTTTCTTTTATATTAGAGTTAGAAGTCAGGGTTTATTAGGAGTGAATATTGTTGTTATACATGATCACAGTCGTTAAACATGATCAGGGTGTGAGAGTTAAATTAGTAATCATCAGCTTTTGTCATTCAGCCCTCTTCTTACACAGACATTTCCCTGAATGTCCGGAAGTAACATTATTATTTTCATGTTTTAATGTGTGTTTCAACAAGTCTGTAGTTGCTCAGGCAAGTATTAAGAACACCGAAGGTTTGCAGTTGCAGTTGTGTGTCTTGTTTCTCGAGTATAAATCAAGATTCCATTAACAAAAGTAGCGATAACACTATTTCACAGCTTCATGTAGAAGTGCTCCACCAACAACTCGTAAATGAATGGAAAATGTGCCCTTTTCATCAGGTTCTGAATACTAAAGGGTTGTTTCCATCATTCCTGAGCGTTGCTGAATCTTTAATGAATGCTGTCTTTAAATAAAGTGTTACCAGACTACAGTAGGCCAACACTCTTGCTTATACAGTTCCTGTTCAGGTCATGCTTGGGAAGCTAAAGGATTATGATACTTACCAGTGATAACGTCTAATCGTTTAATAACCTACGATACTAACCTGCCGTGTCTGAATGTGTGGGGAAGAAAAAGAGACAAGCCAAGATAATTTTCTTACTTTTTTCTCCATTATGCAGGAGTGTAACTTCTGTTAAATAGGTATAACAACAAAATACTAAAGCCAAACCTCACAAAAAAGAGGCAAAACTCCAAAAATAAGTTTGTGTGAATGATGATGTTTTGTTTGCGTCCAGTTTTTCCTTTATGTTGGCAACAAATACACTTGCACTTAATCATATGCCAAAATGTGTATCAATAATAACAATAATGGCACATAAATATTGTTTTCCACATTACAGGATGGTTAAATATTTTAAGGGCAGAGTAGTTGCTTTTTTCGCAGTGAATGACATGAGGAAATAATTCATATATTAAAGATATTGTTGGATTTTAACAGTGTAAAAGAAGGATTGAAGAAAAAGTCACCCCTATCAGGGCTTAAGGGAAAAAAAGGTCCAAAAAACAAGAAAGAATTGGTCCCCTGTGGGGGACAGACTGGAGTTCTCACCTATGTTTGAGAAGCCCACTAAAGTCAAGCTCGCCTGCATCGTCCTGGCCTTCACTGCTGTTGTTCACAAGAGATTAATGGAAATTGAATCAGAAAAGTCACAAACATCAGAATCAAACAATGCTAAAAGAACAACGCAAGAGCCTGCAATCTCTGCATTCAAACGAATGCAGGATTGAGGTGTACACAAGAACCTTTCGCTTTGCGGCCGAGTACCAAAGCACTGGCGTTAGGCGAACTGATTTGTGCACAAACTACCAAGGGTGGTCCTAGTGGTCTCATGACTGATTCTTCCAATGTTACTTTGGGAGAACAGTATGAGCTTGGATAGTTTGCGTTGCTTTCTGACACATTGTTGGGGTGGAAGTTCCCAGTGCAAGCGTTGGCCTTTAAACAAGTTCAACACATTCGTTTGGTTGGTTTGGTCGACGGGTTGATTTGGTGGTAAATATATTTGACAAAATGGTTAACTGAGAACTTTCTGGTAATCCAGCCCTTCATCAAACCATGTTTATACATAGGTTTGTTGAGGCTTACTGGAACAGAAGTCCGTGTTTTAATTGATTAAACATTCACAGAGAAGATCTTACACTTCTGGCACTGTAATGCATCATTTATGCTGGAAAAGAATATTTTATGTTTTTAAAAGTCAAGTAGGATTTACTTTACTTTTACTTTTCATTCTGAATATATATATATATATATATATATATATATATATGTGTGTGTGTAATTTCACCTATTTCACCTTTATGTGCTACAAAGAAAATAAACTACATAATAAGAATTTAGAAATTTATATTTTATAATGATTAATTATAAATCTTACTAAACAGCACTTTAAAAAAAAAAAAAAATCAGCCATTTTGCTGAAAATATCTATACATTTCTTTTAATAAAACATTATTTTGGGGGAGGATGTTCCCCCTTTACCTTCTTTTGAAAGCTGAGCGAATATCAATGCTCTGAGAACCCTCTGGGACTTCTGAGAAGAAAAAAGAAAGAAAGTAAAAAATTGATGAAATACGATAAAGGGATAAAATGTACACTATAAAAGTTTGAGGTCTGTAAGATTTTATTTTTTTTCTCCCTGCAGTCTCTGCATTTATTTATTTATTTTTTAAAATAGATTAAAAAGAAATATTGTGAAATATTATTACAATTTAAAATAAATATTATAAAAATTATATTATAAAAATGATTCTAATATACTGATATGCTGCTCAAGAAACATTTGTTTATCAATGTTGAAAATAGTTGTGCTAAATAATTTTTCTGAAATCCTTGATATATTGTTTTCAGGATTCTTTGATGAGTAGAAAGTTCAAAAGAACATCATTTATTTGAAATAGAACTCTTTTGTAACATTATAAATGTCTTTAATGTCACTTTTGGACAATTTTGATGTGTCCTTGTTAGATAAAAGTTTTTCTTTCAGAAAAGAAAAAATCTCAAGGACCCAAACGTGGTAGTGTACATTTCTTTGAAAGTGTTTGTTGTGTTCAATCAGAAAACAAACCTTTGACCTCCAGGTCAAAAGAGCAGCTATCAAATTTGTCTTTGTAGCTGACCTCACATCTGTAATTCCCTGCATAGTTCTCCTTCGCCTTAATGATGTGCATCTCAAAGGTGTGAATCTACAGCAACGGGGAAACAATGGCAACTATTGCTTAGAGAATAGGAAAGTTATGCAAATGCTTCTTTACAATACGTTGGTTGAGCGGGATCACCTTGGAAAAGCGATCGAAAGATTCTTTAAGCTGCAGGTGCTTCCCAGTCTTGCTAGCCAGATCCATCCACTTGCCCTTGAACCACTTAATGGTTGGTTTACGAAGCAAGTCTTTGGCCTCCACCTTCGCAACAAAGGTGATGTCTCCACCTTTCAAACAACAAAATAAAACATACTGCAGTTGTGTTTGTTGAATAAACATTGTGAGTTCCTAAAGATGTGCATAAGAGCTTAAAGTGCCTCTATTATGCTATTTTAAAGGTCTACTGCAATAGATTTGCATGCATCCAACGTCAAAAAACACATTAAGTTCACACTCATAACATGCATTGCACAAGTCTACTCTGCTCTGATTGGCCAGATGGCTCAGTCTGTTGTGACTGGACTACTGCTTAGCATGTGTCAGAAACAAAAAGTCTATCACCACATCTAAATTTCATCTCAGGAGGCTTCCACAGCACTTGTATACACAGGGAAATGAATAGTAACAATGGTGTTGGTTTTATTGTATCAATTTTGAGTCCTCATCCTTTGGAAGTGCATGCAAAGTGGATTAGCTTTTGCAGTGCAGAAAACAGCTTCTTCTCGACATGTTGACAACACGAAACCAGGACTCAGCTACAACTTATTTTTGAGGGCGGATCAAAGTAGACATGTTTACTGACAGCCAATAAAGGCTATAGGTAGGCACTATGCAAATTTGTTACAAACCTACATAGGTATGTGCAGGAAGTACTGATGACTCGTTTCAGGCAAATCAGAATTGGTTCTTTCTTTTGGGAGAAAATAACTCCATTTATGTCATGACAACTCTCTGAGTGTTTGGCATGGTAATGAGTATGACAATGTTGTAAGTTTGGTCTTGGCGGAACAGATCTGATACGCTGCTGCTGTTGGTTATTGCTGCTGCTGCAGAGCAAGTAAGGGACTTGCTACTGCCAATACATACAGGACATGCTGCTGTGAGCAAGCAAGACATGCTGCTGCTGTACAATATAGCATACATGAATTACTCATAGCAGATCTATACAGGTGGAGCTGGGGAAGGCGAAGGGTTTCTGTAAACATGCTGCAAACTGCTACACAAATTCTGACCAAGTATTTGAAGGTTGAGCAGCGAGCTCATTGGCTACTGATACAACAGGAACCAATCAGCTGTTCCCTATAGAGATTGATGTGATAGCAAGCAGGTTGAGTTAAAGGATTAGTTCACTTTGAAATGAAAATTAGCCCAAACTTTACTCACCCTCAAGCCATCCTAGGTGTATATGACAATCTGAGAAATATTAATAAATATCCTGACGCATCCGAGCTTTATAATGGCAGTGATAGGGTTCAATGAGTATGAGCTGAACAAAGTGCTTCCATCCACATCCATCCATCATAAACGTGTACTCCACACGGCTCCGGGGAGTTAATAAAGGCCTTCTGAAGCGAAGTCGAATATCGAGCTTGCGCCAGACTGCCTTCCGTATACAAGTTACGAAGAAAGTGTAAACTGGCGTCATGTCAATTACACTTTTTCCATAAGTTGAATAGGGAAGGCGCATGACGTAGCGTAAGCTTTGTGAACTGCAAGAGGTTTACACTTTCTGCGTACGTTGAATACGGAAGGCGGTCTGGCGGAAGCTCGATATTTGACTTCTTAACTTGTTTAAATATGGATATTTTTTTACACAAACGCATCGCTTCGCTTCAGAAGGCCTTTATTAACTCCCCGGAGCCATGTGGAGCACATATTTATGATGGATGGAAGCACTTTGTTCAGCTCATACTCACTGAACCCTATCACTGCCATTATAAAGCTCGGATGCGTCAGGATATTTATTAATATTTCTCTGATTGTCTTCGTCAGAGTTTCATGACTGAACTTTTTATTTATCATGCACATTGATCTTTGAAACTTTGCAGACCTTTTACATTCACAAGCAGCTATACAACGCATTACATGAAAGGTACTATTCGAAAAAGCATAATAGGGGCACTTTAAGAATGAACAGGAGCGGGAATAAAGCTGGATTTACTGACCTACAGTGATGGAGCCACTCTGGGGCTTTTCAATCAACAGAGTCGAGAGCGGCTGAGATTCAATCTGTTTTTCAATTTCCTCAGGAGGCTGTCCATCCCCCAGAGACCACACTGATCATTTAGGAGAAAGAATACATTTATCCCACTCATACATTTTTGGCAGCTTTATAATAACTTTCATTTTCATGAACATATTATATGTAATACTTATTAGATAATTAGTGCACTTTGAAATTTTAATATTAATGCCCATATATATAAATATATTTGAATATAAATATTTTTAAATGACTTAATGAAAGTTATTATAAAGTGTTTTAAATCCATATATCTTGCAATCAACCAATTGCCTGAACCGACACACATAAGTACTCAACAAACACACAGTGACACATCGTCATCACACATTGCTGCCACAAAGCAACATGGAAAGCATAAAGACACTGAACAATGACCTTTAAGAGGGAAAAGAGAGAATCAGTTAACATATGTGAATATACATTGTGTTGCAATATCATTTCGAAAAAATATTCTGATTGCTCAATGAGATTTCACACATGTTTTAGTCAATGATCAACGATGAGATTAAATCTTGTATACATAAAAATATAAACTGTGCCATTTATTTTCCCATGGAGTACGAAAAAGCAGATGATCTCCAAAACCCCTCCAGTTTCTTTCAAAATGGGGTTTGGGATTCTTACACTGCTCTTGCCAAATGTATACATTTACCAGTTCCATTTGGCTGTCCATTGCGGGAAAATGAGGCACTGAAAGCATCTTAAGATGCTTTGACCTATTCCGGCCTTTGTTTCTAGTTTATAGGGATCAGTTAAAGCGTCTACTGTAGTTATAGAATTACCTGAGTCTTTTCTCCCCCTGGTTGACTCAGGGTCGCTATCATCTAAACAGAGACAGAGAGAAATTTACAGCATATTATAAGAAATAGTACTGTAAAGTCCATTGCGGCCAACACACTGTAACACACAATTCCACGTATAAAACATGAACTGAAAGCAGGAACAGATTGTTAATATCATGCGTCATTCCGTACATGTTCAAATGTCTTTTCAGGAATCATTATGCTTGATTGCCTTTAAAAATATTTGTATATTTACATACAACTATTATCATGAAAAATATTATATTTTAGTAATGCTTTATGTCGTAAGAAATATGTTTTATGGTGACATAAAAGAGAGAATTTCCAGCAATATATCTATTTATGTTGCAATGGTGCACTGGAAGTAAATGTAAATTCACAGGGCAATGATCTCTGTCTGCTATAAATAACCTCATTAATCCTGAACCTATTTGCTCAAATGAACAGATTCACATATAATCTAAAAATAAACCTCTGGATCGAGAGTAATGAGGGCATTCATTAATAAAAGACTCTTACTAGGAAGGTCAATAGAAAGTTTCTTGGGTATGCTGCCATTCTCTGCGAAAGAAAACAAAATATTATTTATATTGAGTATCTGTTTTGCCAAGGTAAAGGTTGTTTATAAGCCTAACACAGTTTAATGAAGAAAAAATTCAATTTAATAAAATGTAGCATACTTTGATAGATTAAGCTTTTTTTATAATTCGTGTTTCCTTTTACTTTACTATAAATTTAAACCATCATTAAAATATTGTATTATATGCAAAAACTTTATGCATGTTTCTACAAGCATAGACATGATCAAATGTCTTCTGCAACTCTTCCTTTATATAGATATGATTATATATTATATAAAGGGTCTAAATGCTTGTAGGAGTCAGGCAAAAATCACAAATGTTAAGTGCATATGTTTTTGCATACATGCTTTCTTTGCAAGTTTCAACTATATAGAGCCATAAATATCAATCTTTAGCACAACCTTTAGCTTGTTTTATAACTGAACTACACTGACATGATCATAGCAACAACATTAGTAAAAAACAACAGTGATTTGATGAGGATGGGTCATCATGGCTACCAACCTGCTGGAGGTGGAGGTGATGGGGTGCTGGCGGTGACATCATCATCTTTATCTGAAATAAAGGTGTGATTGACACATACACCCACCTATCACTGAACTCCATTTCCAGCCGTAGACCAAACACAGCATGCATTTTCACAGTCAAACATGAACTTTAAATTCACCATGAACCCGCTTATAAATAAAAGATGGAATGCTGAGAATGTTTGCACATGTTTTTGACAAGCATGAGATGAATGATATGTGACTATATTGTAGTTGTGTATACGTGTGTGAGGATGAAGTGCGATGAGTGTTTTTTGCAAGACAGAAGCAGTATGTATATAACCACATGCTTATCTGATGGCCCACCAGGCCATGAAGCAACACACATGTGGATGGAAGGAAGTGTGAGGTTATATTTTGGCTTCGGTGAAACCCATTATTTTGCAATACACAAAGAAACTATTGCAGAAGATTCATTTTGTTGTTACATGAACAGATTTAATCTTCAGCAACTCGTCTGTACTTAAGTACTTGAAAAAGCCACATCATTAAAGCTTCAGAAAGCACAGTGATGCTCAAAAGCACATATACACACATCTCCACACAAAACGCACATTGACTGATACTTCTCTGTGTCTTCCATTGGCATACCTTTTAATGGGGTAACTATTGTCTTAGCAGACTTCTTCATTGAAGGTGCTGATCAGTATAAATTCAAATGTTAGAAGACACACAAATACAAACAGACTACTTATAAACTAGATTACAACGTCTTAGTCTGGACTTTTCTTACTCTTTTTGGACTTGCTCTGGGATTTACATCACACACATGCATGCTAAAGGACACATATCTTACAGGCACTGTCAGTACAGAGCTTAAAAGATTACAGAAAGTGCAATTATGTAACATTTGCAACCTATAGTTGTAAAAAAAAAAAAAAAAAAAAAAAGGATTTTTGATAAGAATTTGATGTGAAGGACTTTCCTGTACAGGTAAAGTGAGAGAAACCTTTGAGACTTTGCATGCTAGTGAGAGATCTGGTAAGATACAGATACACCTAGGTCAAAACATGTGGTGCTGTTATAACATTACAGATTAGTTTTACATTAATCAACATCCATATAGGTGAAAGTGTATCCAAGTTAGCCCAAAGGCTCATTTTTATTGGCTGTCCCTTTGCCTGATGTTATTAGAAAATAAGGGATATTTAGACTTATTTGGACAAGTTAAATATCCCTAAAGAGTTCAACAAAACAAAATATAATGGAAAATATGATTACACAGAGTTTAATTCTTGTATTGCTATCAGTGATTATGAAACTTTAGCTTGAAATCAACTCTGTCGGCCCACATGTACTTGACCTAGACTGTATTAAACTTGCAGTGTTGGGGAGAAAGTAACTAAATAATCTTACTTACTACATACTTTTAGCATTGTAAAAGTAGCTCAGCTATTTTTGTTTTCAGCAAGAATTGATGTAGTGCAAGAAGAAAAAATAGGAATTTTTTTCTCAAAAAAAAAAAAAGTAGCCATGGTAGCCAAGAGATTTCTTTCAAAAAAAAAAAAAAAAAAAAAATTCCAAAAATCTTACTGACCCTAAAGTTTTGAATGGTAGTGTCTATGAAAATTATATATACATTATGTGTATTTATATTTAAAATGAAGAAAAACATGAAGAATTTAAAAAAGTGTTGTTGTGTGATAAACAGTGTATGTACATTAATTATATTTGTAAGGAGAATATTTCAAATGAGAAAAGAAAATGTAAATATGTTTTACACAAGAATAAAGACTTAAAAAGGAAAAAAAAAAAAAAAGAAGCTGTTTTCTTCTATATGGATTGGGTCTTTTCTTGTGTGGGGGGGAGGGAGGGTCAGATGAACACCATTCAGTCATGGCTGAATGCAAACAGAGCATTCATGCCAATAATGGTCAGTATAAATCAAAAATATTGAAATACTGCTATGTTTTCAATCAATGTTTTTTTTTTTTTTAAGTTATATTTCGTTTTTTTTTTTTTTTAGTATTTTTACGTTTAAAGCTGCAGTCCGTAAGTTTTGCCTCTTTGTCGCCATCTCTGTTCGAAACCTGCAATTGCAGTTATTTGCGGAATTATCATCTTTACGTGGGTTGTGCATCAGCACGGCTCCTCAGCGCGGATAAATCTAATGTTTTGAGGAGAATGTGTGGCTGTCAGGTCACTGCACCGGTGGACTTCCGAATCACAGATTGTAGTCTTGGAAGTATGACCAAAATAAGAATTTTCACTGAAAAATGTTACCTGAAATAGTAAGTAACAAATCTGCCACTTTTGTTCTGACCATCTGAGAAAAAAAAGCATTACAATAAATCACGCTGGTGATTAAATCTAACGATCGCTTAACTCATATCACATCAAGCTGTGCAAATTATTATTATTGTTATACTTTGTTCTCAAATTGTTAATGTTAACAACATCAGCATTGCGTGACTGTGTATTTAGTGTGTTAGCGTTACCTGTAGATTTCAATTTCTGTACAGTCTAATCTCTAATTGTCCATTTGTCATACCATACAATCCGACATCAAAATGATAAGTTTAATTATTCCAGCTGCTGTGAGAAAAGGCTATAAATGATCCGCCGCCTGCAGCATCCTCACATGTGATATAGCCTACTAGCTGAGACTTCTTCTTTATGTAAACAGACGTGACATAAGGACGCAAAGACGAATGGCTGCATGCTTGAATTTCCCGCGGAAACCCACCAGTACCACCCGAATTAGAAAACATTATTACAAGCTTACCCTTGTGAATCGGGCTAAGGTAAGGAGATAGTTTTGAACACTGGCTGGTTATGCACTTGCTCAAAAAACGATTTTGGATCATTTTTAACCAAAAAAAGTTACTGACAGCAGCTTTAATGTTGTTGGCCAAATGCAATCCGCATTGTTTTTGAGTACCTTGTAGCTTTGCAAACTACAGTCTCAAGATAGCTTCCCCAACACTGACAACTTGTTATTGGAGTTTTACTCTTAGTAATACTCACCAGGAACTTTTGAGGTGCTGGGCTCCTCTTCTTTTACCTCAATCACCTCCACACGCTTCTCGGCCCGTGTTGGCTCTGGCTCATTGTGCCCATTTTCTACAGGCTCTGTCACTATTGGCCTTGTGTCTGTGACCTCACCCTCTACTGGCTCTAGTTCAGTCACCACAATTACTATGGGTTGTGGCTGTGGGGGCTCAGCAGCAGGTATGGGTACGGCTGCCTCTGGTTCTGTGACAGTCACTATGGCCTCTGTGTCTTTGGTTGCCACTTTAGCCTCTGTACAGCAAACACAGCCAGGCTAGAGCAGCTAGACTTCAGGAAGCCAACTTCAACCCAGCTGAGTGATTGCATGCACACTCTCACATAGATGTAGAGTAACTAAACTGGTGTGTTTTAATATAAATAAAAGATATAATATATCTTTTAAGGCATTTTCAGGTCCATTTGAATTTGGTCAGGTGACCAAAACAGATCTAGTCACTGTACATCTATGAAACTGAAACTGTAAAAGAAGCAAAGTACATCCAGCTCTGCGAGCATCTGTATACTTGTGCAAGATTAAAAATAATTCAAAATTCTATTAATTATTCTCATATACAAAAGGTTTGCAGATGTTTCAAGTATAGTATATATTTAGTAATATATAATATAAATAAAAATTATATATTGAAATGTTTAAATATCCATATATTTGTACACGCCAACTACAGCCATAACGTGTGAATTTAGCATTTCTAATGCAGTCAGCTTTATTTTGAAAGCACAATAAACAGTTGATGCCTACACAAATGGGTGTCCTTTGCTTCTTTTCATATACTATACCTTCACATCAAACTTCTCCATACAGATGCGCATTTACTCAAGAAAATCCTGCCATCCATTAACCAGAACAGGCGTTAGTACTGACGCAGGTGTGGGTTAAGGTGTGGACCACCGTAGCGTTCGTTTGAGTTTGAGTGTGAACCTTTTGGGCCATGAGGTGTGTGTGTTTACCGTAGTTTGTACTGTATGTGAGATGATTTACCTGAACAGTTGTGGTCACAAAGTGATAATTTGTTGGAAATCACAGTGGAGCAAACACAAACACTCTCACACACGTGAGGTAAGAGTGCCGTGGGTGAAACTGAGAAGCGAAAGAAACCAAAGGGAGAGGAATAAAAGAAGGGGGGATGTGATTAAACACCTACCTTTTGGGGTGATCTCAACCGAGTTCTCAGATGGGGCGTCACCAGAGACTGGGGCAACATTCTCTGAGTATGTGACAGACATAGCGGAGGAATGCAAGTGCCTCTTTCAAAGCATGAAGCGTCAGCAACGCAAACAGACACATACATATGCTGAAGGACAGGAGACAATACAACATACTCACTCACAGACACTTATATACATAGTCTATACAGATATAAATGTCATTATACACAAACACACACACACACACACACACACACACACACACAGTGGGCCTCAATTATAAAATACAAGCAAAAGCTTGTCTTTCATTTAGGAAGTCCACTGTCAGGAAAGAGGAAAATGGAGAATTCCCCAAAACATTCCTGTTTTGGAGAGTAAAAGAAAATGAAATGATCTCTGAAGCATGAAATGGGCATAATTTAACAATGATTTTTAAGGAGAGGGTGTATATGTCAGTACGCTAGTAACATTGGGCCAGAAATGTCATCTGAATCAACAACCCATGATCAGCTGGACAGAATACAAGGATTCAGAACAGCATGGAATAGCAGTGACTACTCATCTGTTGAGTACTTCACATTTGCGCTGATGTGGCCACCATGTTTGCACATTTAGGCCAGTCCTGTGCACTTATGGCCTTATTAACTGTGTACTTTGCTGCTTAAAGCAGAAATGCCCAACTTAAGTCATACAAAACAGGTCCAAATCTACTTACTTTCATCCTTAGACACTCACAGAACTCTCAATCAACCGGTGGTGTATTTGTTTAAAGAATGTAGCCTAGGCTACTGTACATTATTATTATTCATTCACTATTAGGTAGGCAATGTGACTCTCTAGAATACTCGATTCTAATTATACCACGAATGAAGCTGTATATTTATATAATGGTTTTGTATAACTTTATTGCTGCTCGTGGCAACATACTTTCATGTTTCTTGTATCTCTGCAGAGTCACTCTTTTCCAATACGCATGTCAGAATAGCTAATTGGCGCCATTTTGCGACTCAAAAAACTACTAAACTGAATAGTAAAACTGTTATTATTTAATTATTAATTATATGGTAAGAATAAAGGTGCGGTCACGTTTACCGTATTTCGCTGAATTTTCGCGAGCAAAATCCAGTCATTTCAATAGGAATCCCCGCGGTCGGGAATTTCTCAACGGTTCAAGTTATTTACGCTGATTCGACGCGGTGAACAACGGAAAGCTGATTGATTTGTAAGTAGGCTAACTTTTGTTTGAGATCTTACGTTGCTTCTAATGTTACTGCACCTTAAATGTTTTGGCCGCTAAACTTAGTTTGTATTTCACTGTTGCCCACTATAACATACGGCTGCGTTTCACTTGTATCTCGTAGCCACTCGTTTCCAATATAGATTTAGAGAACAGCAAATTGGCGCCATCTTTTGACTCAAAACAACCAGACTAGAAATGAAAAATTCAACTAGGGCCTACTAAATTATTGATAATATGATAAGAATTAATGGTTTGATAGACGACTAGAAGCCCATCACCTCCCATTTAAAGCAAAAAATACATGAAAGAGAACTGTTACACTGTAGCTAAATATATTAGCAATAGCTAGTCTAGAATTGTTTTTTTTTTTTATTATAGTAGCCTATAATTTCTTTCAGATTGTGCTTAAACTAAGTTTGTTCACCTCCCAACCATTGATCCATTCACTCATTCAAAACCTATCCAGGACGAGGCAAACAAGGTTTTCTGAAGAAATTCACCACTCACCTTCAGGTTGGCCATCATCTGTCAGGAAAAAAAAGAAAAGAAAAACAGCTCCATGAAGTTTACTTTATTTTAGGTAGGCTAATGAAGCTTTAAATGTTTCTCTGTTTCTTTAAATGATTCAAAAATTAAAGCCACTTTTTCAATATTTTGTTATCTAATATAATGTAATATAATATAATATAATATATATGTATAGTTTTTGGGCCACTGTACTTATTTGTGCAGAATTATATATAAGCTTTGTCTATAAAGCATTAAGGTTTAAACTGGGTGTCAGTGTGCAGTATTGTGTTAGTTGCAGTGCATGTCTAGACATATAGCAAACAGTTTAAAGAGGCACATGTTGACACAGCCTTACAGTAAAACCCAGCAGAGTGTGATGAAAGTGTTCTTACAGACCCTAATGTGATTACAGGAGTTAAATAAAAGCCTAACAAGATCAATGAGCGCATACATCCCTCGGTATGATAGTTCTAAAATAAACCAGCTGTTTTATTTATAGATTAGCATGGACACGTGATGGGCACCTGACTCTTTTTAAAGCAGACAAAGCTGCAAATGATCTGATCTCATCTTTGAATTTACTTAGAAAGCTGTGATGCTAAATTTATATAAAAAGACAAATATGAGGTCATTCGATAGAAACCTGAATATGAAGTACTATAGGAATGCAAATTCACAAATGAGATCTCTTATGGGGAACAAATGGAGACTTTTGGAAACTCCTGCTTCTCAGACTTACACTACAAACTCAATATGTGATAAAAATGTTTTAATTAGGAACTACTAAGAAATACTTTTATTAAGCAAGGGCACATTAAGTTTATCAAAAATGACAGTAAAACATAATTTTACAAAAGTTTTTTTTTTTTTTTTTAAATAAATGCTTTCTTTTGATCTTTCTATTAATCAAAAAATCCTGAAAAGAAATGTATATGGTTTGTACCAAAATATTAAGCAGCACAACTGTTTTCAACATTGATAACAATAATAAATGTTTCTTGAGCAGCAAATCAGCATATTAGAATTATTTCTGAAGGATCACGTGACCCTGAAGACTGGAATAATGATGCTAAAAATTCAGCTTTGCCATCACAGGAATAAATTATATTTTCAATTATATTAAAATATAAAACAGTAATTTTAAATGTTAATATTTCACAGTATTACTGTTTTTACTCTATTTTGATCAAATAAGTGAGTTAAGGGAGTCAAAAACATAACCATCCCCTTTTGAATGGTAGTGTATGTCCTGAGAAAAACACCCCAGTAATCTTACGTCTCCTTTAGAGTTTCAAATTGTGTTCGGAAATCAAGTCAAAGATCTCACTATGATTTTTAGGAAGAACGTCTGAGACCAAGTTGAACTTGGGCCATTGTGGACTCCATTAGGTTTCCTGAACTCTTAAAGAGCCACCTCCGAACAACAAAACCTTCCTCTGGGTTATTATGTGATGTAAATGTCAGCAACTTTGTCTCAGCGACCCGCCCTGTTCTTTTGGCATGGGCTGCTGTGAATTCTGTGAGGATGCCATCCTAGGCTGATCATGGCACAAAAGGATCCCTGTGAAGCACTCCAAGAACGACCGTTCCATTCCTGCCCCCTGCTGTCAGGAGCCAATGTGAACACCTGTGCGTTTCGCCTCTTGATATTTTTGACATCTCTCAGCTTTCAGCACCCTTGTTTTGTTTGCTGAATCTGTCAGTCCATCTCTCCTTCACTGGGTATTTTCTTCAGTTTAATCAGTTAATAATGATAATTATTATTATCATTATAAATGTAGATATTTTTGCATGTTAATGACGCTTAATTGTATTATAATTGTTTTAATATAATTCTTTCATGTAATTATTTTATCTCTTTTTTGTATTGTGCATGTTGTGAGAAAAACATTATATACATGAAACTAATATTAATAATAATTTTTAAGTTGTTTGCATGTCTTCTGAGATACCTATGCCTGGTTTCACAGACAAGGCTTAAGCTAGTCCTAGATTTAAATGCATGTTTGAGCTGTTTTAACTGAAAGCAACTTGCACTGACATTTCTTATAATACTGCAGGGCCATTGTTTTGTCTCAAGATGTACACCAGTGATGTTTTTTTTCTAGTGTACATTTATTAAAGCTACTTAAATGTCCTAACTGAACTAAGGCCTAACCCTGGCTTAATCTAAGCCCTGTCTGTGAAACCAGGCCCTAATCTTATTTTATCTCTCTCTTTTTTGTCTTATTGTGAGAAAAGCACTATATAAATGTAAAAAACAAGATGTTTTTGCATGTGAGTTAGTCTTTTGAGATACCTAATCTTATTTTATATCTCTCTCTCTTTTTTTATCTTGTGCATGATGCTATTCTACAGGTCATGTCTTTTGGACACCTTAGCTCAGATTTGGCAATGACGTAGGTCCTTCCACCCATTAAAGAGCCATTTATGTCACCGTTAAGCTAGCTGGTGTGGCATTCTGCCCGTTTCGAGATCCCCCCCTGGCTCATCCAGCAATAACGACAATTCTGAAAGGTATTGTTTTACCCTCGCAGTGCAGCACAACAGCATGCAGGTATGTTCAGCTGTCCCTACTGCTGCCGTGAGGACAGACAGGCTCATGTTGACCCCCCCATACACATGAACACTTGTTAGTAGTCCTCCAGATTTATATAGATAGAATTCAGACCTCATTTATTAAAGAACATTTTCAATTACATGCTTTTTGATTGATAAGCGAATGCACTGTGGCTAACTGTTTTTGGTCACAACCAACACAGACTGAAAACCTCCATAATCAAAAAGTTAAGAGGGTATAGATGCAGCTTTTAGTTTGAGAATCAGTCTTTTTCATCATAATTGTTCTACAGAAACAAAGTACGATTGTACGTGGAAGTCGTGCTAACTTTGCTGGCGCAGACAATGACAAACATCAGAGAGCAGATGACAGCTTGAATGTGTTGTTTCTCCTGGTGTTGATTTATGAGAGGATCTGACATGAAAGAATGACTCTTCAACTTCTTTGACTGAGAAAAAAGTGAAAGTTAAACATGCAGGGTCCAAAATTGACACTCGCTAAAGTAAAAGTTGCCAATTGCCTGGTAACTTTATAAGGAACTGTAACATAATACACAATGATTGACGTGCATAATTCAAACTAATGGCATGCAGACCATCTACAAATAAAACAGGTTTTTGTAGGATACCTAAAATGTTATTTTCTCCAAGACTTCATGGCGACACAAAAGTAGAATATTTCTCACATAAAGACACTAAAAAAAAAGCATATGACCAGGTCATATATGACACAATGACCTGATCTGCTTTCCTTAAATTTGCTCTGTTCACCCACCAATAGCTGGTAAAAAAAAAACTTAATTTTGGACCCTGGATATACGCCACCCCTCTAATGTAGGGTGGGTTTGACATGGGGATTCTTTCACCTTTGACTGTATATTTAAGTCATTAGTCAAAGGGCAGCTAATAACCCTGGTACGACTCCAGAGATAAACTTTCACTGACTTGAAACAGGCTACTCAAGTTTGTTGTTTTTCCTTCCATTGTTATTTTCCTGTGGGATGCTATTTGTGATGCTGTCATATGTGGAAATAGGTCAGAACCTCCATCCTTTGATATTATTTATCACAGAGATCAAAGTTCAAGCAAACAAGAGCTCAGGATTCTCAACATGATAGAGACGTAAAGTCATTGGATGAAAGATAGGACTAACAGAGAGAAGAGAGAGAGCAATGGGGATTAAAAGTCTGCTCATTCTGAACTATTCCAGGGTTCTGGAATCCAGTTCCCCGGGGGTCCAGCCCTGTTCATCCCTCATCCAGCCATTTAAAGCCTGGAGCCAATGCTCCACGGCAACCCCAACCGCCCCCCATCAGCTGTTCCCTCAAATTTATGAGAACAATCTCTTTTTTTTCAAACAGACATGGTCACAAAGTCTAATACTCTCTCTTGAGGTTATTTATGGAAGGTATCTACTGTATATGAAATCCATCGTACTTAAATATTACAGTTGGCACATCAACTACTTTGTTTTCATCTTTCACAATAACCAATTCGAAGTCTCATTGTTTGTTATTTGAGAAAGGAACTACTTGCACTGCAAAAAGCATTTTCTTAATCACAATTTTTTGTCTTGTTTTCCTGTAAAAAATATTGAAACATCCTTAACACAAGATAAAGTTACTTGAGAAGCAAAATAGTAACAGTAAAAAGGTTTGTTTTCAGAGAATAACTTTTTATCAATTTTTTTTTTCTCATCCCATTGAGCAAATTATTATTTCTTGTTTTGAACCTTAATCTTGGTAAATTTTATAAAGTTAATGCTTAAATCAATTTTTAAAATAAATTAATTGAAGATATTCTCTGAAAACAAATCTTAGTTTATTTATCTTGTTTTAAAGGGATAATTCACCTCAAAATGAAAATTCTGTCATCATATAATCACCCTCATGTCATTCCAAAACAGTTAAAATATAAGAGATTTTGAAGAATGTAAGATGGTTTTAATCACCATGTGCATCCTATCCAAAATCTTTTCATTTAAGACCATAAAATCTGCACAATCTACCCCATGGCATTTTCAAAGGGCGACGGGCACGTCTGCAAACCATTTACAGAAGTGAACCACGCCATCTCCCTGTTTATGACCATGTTTATGAGCATCATCAAAATAGCAGCCATAACATCAGTCTCCCAGATCCCCCTCATTCTGCTTCATAATCCCCATTATCCATTGGTGGACGGATCCTATCCAGTCCTCCATCCAGCATATGTTTAGAGGCAGATATTAAAATATGAGTCATCCTCAGACAAAATCTAAAGCCTGACCAAAAATAAAATTTAAATGTCAAAGGTGCGTCACGAATGATGAAATCACATTACATAAGAGCTGCTGTGCTCATGGAGATGCAGCTCCAAATATCCAAATCTGCTTTCTTATACTATCCAATAAACTAAAGGCAATCCTTTCCATGATAATAATAATAATACAATGAAAGAATGCAGTACAAGAGCACACACAGTGCCGCATCCTCATATTTCTCCATCCATCTATTAGGCAGTGGAAGCTGATCTCTATATCATCACCCCTGAAATATTTGTCTATCTGGAGGCGTAGCATCCCCACCGGGCCATCAGCATTGCATCATCCATCAGAGATGCCTCTGGCACTGCAGTAAAGCTGGGCTCTAGGACTTGAAACCCAGCGCTGGGTAAGTCAGCACCATTCCATACCCAGAATCCTGTATAGCTCAGCTGACTGTGCTCACCTAATCACCTTGACTATGTGCCATCCATCAGAGCAGCAGTCATGACAATAGTTGCTTTGTATAAAGTTGCTTGGATCACCTCATCATCCAGCACAATGTGAATTCCAAAGTCGGTACCAAAATTCCTGACCATCCCTGACCTTTTTATGTCTACTTGGGTCATTCTCATGACTGTAGGGATGCAGCAGAGCTCACCTACTTCTAACCAATCACCTTGATCTATACGTTATACGCTATATTTTGTAGTACCTTATAGGCTGTACACTTTATTTCATCTCACGCAACTCATAATACACAATACCTTCTCTCTATAATGCAACATTGTAAATGATGTATGTGTGTCAAATGCAGTTGGGCAAACTCACCAAGGTGAAGTCCATATTAGTACAAGTCTATTTTGCTCATAAACTTTAGATTAGAATCAAAACAGGAGAAGCAAATCAACATTGTTATTAGCATGTTTGTTAGTAATGTTGAGGTGATATCACTAATTAATGTTGTTGTATGTCTTGATTTGGTTAAATAAGGAAAACATTCAGAATTGTAATCCTAAAACATTTCTCTACCTTTTGCTCCAGTTTTTCCATCAGACTACAAGATTTGTGGTGTGATGATGGACAGAATTCGTTCTCACCTTTCTTTGTGGGCTCAGGCATGTTGAGCCGTTCTCCGGTGGACCGGGCACCAGTTGGAGGGGTTCAGGGGTGAGTCTGGGCTGCCCAGTGTGTGTGGCAGGGGGTGTCCTTTAGCCACTGATGGAGAAACAGAGGTGAGGAAAGCAGCACCAGAGACTGTGGAAGCCAATGAGGATGAGGGCAACGCAGGAACGTGAAGGAGAAAGTAACAGATCTGGGGGTGATGAATAAATGGGGTTTATATAGTGCTCATCCTAGCCACTCCTCTCTCTTTGATAATGGAGCCCAAAAAGATCCCTAACACCTCCCTCCCCTTCTCTCCTAAAGTCCTGGGGATTAGATGTGGCTCGCTGTGCCCTGTCTCCTCACCAGCTGGAGTCAGACAGCGAGAGGGGCTTTTGGATAACGTTGCATTGCAGAAAAAAAGAATGTATTTCTGTTGACAAGGTGGCATTGCTTTGAATATGTCACAAAGAGACATCATTTTATTTTTATACAGAATGCCTGACACTACATCACAATGAAAATGTATAAAAAATAACAAATCTTACATGAAAAAAAAAAAAAAAAAAAAAAAAAAAAATATATATATATATATATGCATCGTGATGCTCTTGTGAACACTCGCATGTGCGTTAACACACGTCGTGTATGCGTCTTGAAGCTCTCGAGAATGAGCATTGCAGATCAATATTTATGTAAGTAAAGTGGTAAATTATGTTTTTTTTTTTTTTGCACAAACAAAGCACTCACGTCGCTTCATAAAATTGAGTTTAAGCCACTGGAGTCACATGGAGTACTTTAATGATGTCTTTTTCCTTCCTTTCTGGACCTTGGAATGGTAGTTGCGTTGGATCTCAATGGAGAGACAGAAACCTCTCAGACTTCATCAAAAATATCTTAATTTGTGTTCCGAAGATGAACGAAGGTCTTACAGATGTGGAATGACATGAGGGTGAGTAATTAATGACATAATTTTCATTTTTGGGTGAACTAACCCTTCAGTGCTTGGTCTTTAACATTGCCAACGATGTGTTTGTAATGAAGAGACGACCCTTCCAATGGGTAGTTGATATGACAATGTAACCGATTTACTATAAAGCTTGGCAAGGCCCATGTCAAGGGCATTGACTATAGGGAGAATGAAATAGATATTATTAGATAATGCTGTCATCCAGGGGTTCCCAGTGTCTAAGCTCCACCCTTTCTCTAGAAGGCCTCCGGGTGATATTTAGGGCTTAGTGAGAAAAATAGGAAACATTCACTTCACCTTTCAGCCAAGTGCCAGAGATGATGTGGATGTAATGTGGATGAGGGTGATCTGAACAACCAGGACTATAAATTCTGTTAAGATGCCTGAGCAATGCTTGTAAAGTCTATTATTAGAATGTCACTCTGACTTTTGACAATGAACTCTGACTTTTGACATATCTAGCATGGAAAAATGGTGAGATTGTTGCCATTGTCAAGACTCTAATTATCCTGTTAACACTTTAATTTACACTATAAATCAGGCCCTGCTTCTTGCAGACGTGACTGCAGTTTACACAGGGAGTCCCCAAAGCTTTAATAGTTTTAGCGAGCAATTACGTTTAATTTATGATCGGTTTATTGTTTCCAGAAACTTTAAATGTATCTTAAATTAGAAAGAAAGATTTGAAATCCAACTGCTTGAAACTAATATAGAGGTCAATGACATAACGCTAGTTTTAATCTATTAATTTCAGAAAATACATTCAATTTCATATTCAGAAAATCACAATTCATACTGATATTTTTTAAATGTAAAAAATGTCAGTGATACAAATGTCCTAATAAAAAAAAACATTCAAATTGTTCAATTATTGAAAAGAAAACTTTATTCCTTATATATATATACTGTAGTTAGTTTGGCATAATCTGTGTGCCAAGTAAGTTTCTTAAAATATCAAATAATTTGACCTTTTTATGACATGACAAAAGTTATTTCAGGTTGTAAAATGTAAGATGTGGTGCAACTGACTGAAAAAAACAACAAAATGTCATCATCTCAGATAGTCACATGAACGGCAGCAAGTAATACAAGATGGTTCTGCAGAGCAAGTAGCATATTACATATTAAGTCAGGAGACTTCTTTAGTAATTTCAGGCTGTCCATGTTCTGAAACACTTTTAGTCAGCAGTCATTCTATCCGTAGCTACACTTGCCATTAAAGAAATCCTTGTTTAGAATGGAAATTTTTCACAAAAGCATATCACGGCAAAAGTATGTGGTCGCATTAACAAAATTAACCTGGAATCTCTTTCTGAAATGGCTGTGTGTGATATAAGGAGGTTACGAATGGTGTGCCATACTCTCAAACCACCCTGACTGAGTGGATTTTAAGCATGATTTTTTTGGCCTTTATTGGAAGCAGAGCCTCCAATGAGGGGCCCATTTATAACCCTGTGTGTACAGCTCTAAAGACAGGGTGCTGGGGAAGTATCATGTGGGCCTGCTACAAAGTTCATACAAAACCATTTGGACCAGACTGGTGGTTAAAGGTTCATGTCGCCCATGGGGATTTAGCTCTCACGGTCACCATAAAAAGCTCAGACGAGAGAGTCGCGGTGGCACCTGCCTGCACAAATGCACACACACAGACACACACACACATAATAGGAATCTAAACAAAGACGAAGCGATATCGCCTCAGAATTTCAGCATCTCGTTAAGATTCAGTTTGTTCAATATAGAATGGAGCTTCTCCCCGTGGAGCAGGAAATGCCTTAGATATACTGAGCGAGTAAAGCATGAATACTCGCTGCAGAAATAGATTCCACTCCTCCCTGTGAATAAAACACTGTGGGACTATAAAGGGAGAGAAGCACCATCTCTGAATGGCAAATAACCATGTGTGAGGAGCACCCTGTGGCCGGTCAGTCAGTCAGAGAGACCAAACGAAGAATCTTTTAGTAGGGTGCTGTCAACACCTCTGGGTCCAACTTCACTGATGCCAGTGAAGAAAAAAACTCAACAGCTGCTAAAAAGCATTTCAACACTTAAGCCATGCTTAAAAATGTATGAATTTTATTGCATTATTCAACAAAATCTCAAACCTAGTGCCATTTATTGTAAAGAAAGACAGCATGTGCACATTTAGCATTTCACAATGTCAAAATGTTGACAAAAAGTGATTGTTTGGCTTCATAAATTCACTAAAAATTACCTAATTGCAAAAATCAATAAGAAAAATGAAGTTAGTTGTGAGAACAGCATAATTTGTCACTTGTTTTGAGATTTCAATCTATCATGCGATAACATTCATACTTTTTTTTTTTTTTTTACCTGTGACCCATGTAAAAAATGAATTTGTCGAATTAATAGTATATACATAATACTAAAATAGCACTGAAGTGAACAAAAAATATATAGAAGAGTCTTAACAATGATTTTTTCAGATTTGTAATGTACAGCATCAATGACCTTTTTTTTTTTTTTTTGGCCATTAAGTTGTTAATAATGAAATCCAAAAACAGAATAGAAAAAGCACAACTGTAGTGAGTCAGTGAGTGACAATCAAAATAAAAGCAGTGTAGCAGCTTTGCCACCTACTGGGAACAAATGAGCAGTGCGGGAAGAAGGAGACGTTTAATCTGTTTTTATTTGTTTTGGTTCTTTTTAACTGCCAGCTTAAAAGCTGATAAAAATGGATAAATATCAAAAGAAAATTGTAATAAAAAAGACATGTTTATAAAAGAAATACTTTTTAAATGCATCAAGATAGGCAAAGAACAGCAAAAAGTAGCCTAAGTCATTTAACTAAGAGTCTGTAATACAAAACACCATAGTTAATTACCTTCTTACGAAACATAATTGAGCAAGAAAAAAATAGAAACTAATTTTAACCTCCTCCTGTTACCAAGGCAATTAAGATATCATGAGAGTAACATATAATAACCGTAACACACTGGAGACAATCATTCAGCTCTCATTTTGATTGACATGGTGCTTTCTTTATACCATGTTGACTCTGTAAAGTAGAGAGAGTAGCGACACTGAATTTGTAAGTCAGTTTCTTTTTCACTTTAATGATCTCCCCCGAGCGGGCGTAATTTCTTAGGGCACGGGACATTTTCTGGTAGGTCATGGGCATTCTGTTGCCCTTCCTCTGGCCCCATAGCTCTGCCACATGCTCCTTGTGACTGGCAGAAAAGCGAAAGACGCCGGCTGAAGCCGGCACCCAGGACACGCAGTGGGCCATGCCTGGGTCCTCCAGCATCTCGAACAGGAAGTGGAAAAGGCGTAGCTTTTTCCCTGCAATGATAGAGATGATTGCGGTCAAACAGTGCTCGTGTGTGCATGAACGGGTGGGCAAAGGCTTATGGAAACTATTTCCCATAAAACAGACTTGTATTATGATAGGGGTAATTAAGATAAGCATCTCTAAAGCATCAGTGGTGTACAAAAGACCAGAGAAAATGAGGGTGAACTGAGATTCTATTTGGCAGTTATGGGTAGGACGAGCCGCTCCCGAGCTGCAGTTCCCCTAGGTTATTCCTCAGCTTAGAGATAGCATCTAAACAAACCACAAAAGCAGAACTGACCTTTCTCTGCAGGTGTAATGCTGGGCAATGATTCGGCACACTTTTCAGGTGTTGTTTTTGGAGTTAATGGTCTCTCTGGTCCGTTTAGGGCATTTAACAATCGCCCGTCGGGTGAGTTGTCAAGGACCGAAGACTGATCAACTGCAGTGGTGCCGTTGCAATTCATCCCGCAGTCCGTATATGAGTCAGATCTGTTTGCTTTGGCCAGAGATCCCATGACCTATTCATTTGACAAAAGGTCTTGGTTTTAAAATAGAAAACAATGGGTGCAAGAATGACATTAAGTGTTGAACTGAATAGATCACCTGCTCAGAAAACTGCAGCTGGGACTTTTCTTGTTCTAACAAATTGCTGAAATTCTCCTCACTAGGTAGCTTCTCTCCAGCAGTGTTCACAACTTCACCAGCTGACATGGCACAGAGATCCCTCACTGCCATTGCATTTCAAAAAGAGTTAGTGGTGATAAACAAACACTTTTTTTTTTTTTTTTTTGTCCGTCCATGCAAGTCAGAGGGGTCCAATATTTTTTTGGACACCATAACCTTATGAAAAAGAGTACTTAAGAATAAACGGATGTCCTTAATATATAAAGGAAATACTTAAGTCCGATCTGAATGTAATGTTTTCAGACGCTTGTTTGTATGTTAACTGCAATTGAATGAAAATGTATTAGAGTTTACATTTGTGTTAAATGCAGTTAGCTAAATCTTATAGTCCTTTGACACATTTAAGCAGGACTTAAGTACATCTTTATATTATTTCTATTAAAATATGGTTTCTTAAAAGTACTACGGAATGTAAACATTTATGGTAAGCTAAAAGATACTTTAATGTCATTTCTATTCAAACTTGTATATCATGTATTTAAATATGTTTGTAATTACACATTTGTAATGATCAAGTACTTGTGCTTTAGTATCAGATTAAATGTACTTCTTGTAAGCAAGACAAAATTATTTAAAATGTACTTTAAAGTAAAACTTTGACTATTAGCAGTTGTGTTATGTTTTATTTTAATTTTATAATACTTGTATTAATATTTAGAATTAGATTTTTGTTAATATTTATGTTAATTTTTAGTTTTTTCGTTATGTGCTGTTGTCATTTTATTAGTGTTTATTTAGGTTTAATTTATTTTTATTTCAGAATTAGTTTTAGATTTAGTTAGTTTTAGTTTTAGTTTTAATAATTTTAGTGCTTCAACTTACTTATTTCAGTTTATTGCCAAGGCAACATTTATAATTTTTGTTTAGTTTAAGTTTTTCAACTAATATTTATATTTGATTTGATTTAATAAATGTTTTTAATAGTTTTAGGTTTAGTTTATGATAATAACCCCGATTATTAAAAGTGCACTTTTTAGAGTGTTAAGAAACATAGTGTTAAGTACACTTAAGTGGCCATTTATTTAATTAAAATTGCATTATCTGCAAGTATACAGTTGTTGTTTTTTTTAAATACTTTTTAAATTTAAAGTGCACTACACTAAGTGCACATTCAAAACGATTAAGTGCTTTTTAACAATGGTTGACTTTCATTGTATGGACGAAAAAAAATTAAAACTTCATTTGTGTTCCGCCGAAGAAGGAAAGTCATACAGGCTTGGAAAGACATAAGGGTGAGTAAATGATGACAGATTTTTCATTTTTGGGTGAACTCTAGTACTTTCAAGCATCTTTCTTACTGTTCCATAGGGCTTTACTTCGAGATTCCTGTCTGTAGTGCTCCTCAAGAAATCCCAGAATCACCTCCAAATCAGTTTGATATTCCTGCACACTGTTCTGGTAAGAAATATAGATTTTCATCTCATACACAACAGTGGGCCCCCGAAAAAGTATTTTTGGTTAGATAAAATATATATAATGACATTGATACATTTAAAATTGTCCAAATAATGTTTGGCTCCACCGTAGAATAAAAACTATACAACAAAACTGTAAAACGTATTAGTTCTTACCATGTTAGTGTTACGGATGTGATCCTTATTGAATGTATTGCTGTTTCAGGTTTTGTTGTATTAATGAATAACCAATAAGTTAAAAAAAAAGAGAGACAAATTTGTTACTATTAGTGTGCTTTACAAACAAAACTCCCGTTGAAATGGTGCAGAATCGTTTTTATCAGTAACAAGGGGGCTGGGGGAGTGAACAAGCCTTTCTGGAATGATCTACGACCGTACATAAATAACCAGCCATCTTTTGACCCAAAACCACAGTTTCTTTCGGCCCAAATACACACGCACACACACACCCTGATCTCGGTCTAACACACATCTCTAGCATCCACCTTTATGGAACCAGTAACCACATCCTCTTCACTCTTAGAGATAACAACCACAACCACCTAACAATGACACGCAGGCTCCACATAAAAAACATGGTCAATTGTGCTGAAATGATCGAGAACTTTGAAATCATGAACAAAATATGAAAGCAACATAGATGAGAGAAATGCAATGGTTAAAACTTCAATCATAAAGTCTGAAAAGGTGCAATTGTTATGAGACAAATGTTTATTGTTCTTTATGAAAATTATACAGCAGCACTACATTAGTGTTTGATTGCTATCTTACAAAGAGGAAGGTGATTTAAAATCAGTTTGTAATATGACACACAAAGCAGGCACAAACAATCTTCTCTCTGTGAAATTAGATAAGCTTGGCCCAACGCATTTGCAAAGAAATCAGCGCAGACGTTTATACAGCGGGCTTCAAGTGTACATCTTTTACAACAAACAAATTAATTGGGATTTTCAAGACAGGAAACTTTATTTGAACACAAAAACAAATGATCTTATGTAAACAAGTTGAAAAAAGCAGATATAAATATGAAGATATACTTTTATAGAAGTATAACAGTAGATAAACAGTGGTTCCCAAAAGTATGTGGACACAATGTTATTTTATTGTATACAAAATATCAAAATATCTTTCTGAACCATTTTTGCAGTTACTTTTAACCAACTTCTCCTAAGGTGATTTTTTTATGGATTTATGAAGTCAGTTGTCCTCAAGTTCACACAGGTGTCCTAATTATGCACATTTTTCCTTCTATTTAAGAATTTGAAACCTTTTTGTGAAATGTTTTTCTTGAAATGTGTGCTTGAGCTGTCGTTCTTGGTTGTGTTATTTGGTTTGATATTATATTTACATAATGCAAATACATGTACATACATTTTGAGTGTCTCTTAAGTGTCCAAATACTTTTTAGGGCCACTCTACATATACACTATTGTTCAAAAGTTTGGGGTCAGTAAGATTTTTTAACATTTTTGAAAGAAATCTCATCACCAAGGCTGCATTTTTAAATTAAAAATAGAGTAAAAACAGTAATATTGTGAAATATTTCCATTTAAAATAAGGGTTTTCTATTCGAATGTATTGCAAAGCTGTATTTTCAACAGCCAGTTTGCAGTGTCACATGATCCTTTTAGAAATCTGTCTAATATGCTGATTTGGTGCTCATTTTATTATTATTATGAATGTTGAAAGCAGTTGTGCTGCTTTATATTTTTGAGGAAACGGCGATACCTTTTTTCAGGATTCTAATGAATAAAAAGTTCAAAGGAGCAGCATTTATTTGAAATAGAAACTTTTTGTAACATTATAATTGTCTTTAATGTCACCTTTAATCAATTTAATGCATCCTTGCTGAATAAAAGTATTAATTTCCTTCAAAAAAATCCTTACTGACTCTAAACTTTTCAACGGTATGTTAACATCCTACATTTACTAATTTCTAATGCACTGTAAGAAAAACAGCTTTATTGTTCTACACATTTTACCATGTCAAGGTTTATTTCAAAGCATCTCCAATCTTGTAAAAGACAGGGAGAGGGTAAAATTTATGGAATTTAGGAATTGGCTATTTTGAGAATCAAACGCCTATTTTGGGATCCTCATGCACTGTCAGTACAGTAGCAAGATCATACTCGCCCTGGTAAGAGTATTGGCCGTACCAGTAATGACAGTCTGGGAGAGGAGAGCTGTAGTACACATGCTCAGAAGAGCCTTGTTGATGAAGGGCCATGTCTCTGGACGAAGGGCCTGAGCTGTAGCCTGACAGTGAGCTCAGTCGCTGCAGTATAGCTGGATTAAACTGATAGGTGAGCTTGCGACGCACCTTCACAATCTCGCCCGTGCGGCTGTAGTTGCGGAGAGCGCGTGCCATTTTCTGGTAGGTCATGGTCTTGCGGTTGCCCTTTCTTTGACCCCAGCACTCGGCCAGTTTCTCTTTATTTTTCGAGATGAAATGGAAGATGCCGCTACCTCGGTCCGTCCACTGGATGGAGTCGCCCATGTTGTCGTCGT
Organism: Ctenopharyngodon idella; assembly: GCF_019924925.1. Classification (NCBI taxonomy): domain Eukaryota; kingdom Metazoa; phylum Chordata; class Actinopteri; order Cypriniformes; family Xenocyprididae; genus Ctenopharyngodon; species Ctenopharyngodon idella. Next base: position 7,141,167 of record NC_067223.1, on the reverse strand, counting down.
GAAGGGCCTCGTGCAGATATTCATATAACCGTAACTTCTTACGACCTAATGAGGAAGAGAAATGCACAATGCATTCAGCACTTCTGTAATATGAAGCTTTGTTGAAAATTGCAAACCATTAAAATGCAGTACAGTCAGTTTTAGGTTATGCACAAGTATTTATTAATTTGATTATTATTCCTGAAAACTTTCAGCTGAGTTTACGTGATTTTACTTATGCAGTACAGTTGTTGCTATGCAGCATCCTTTTAGCATCAGTACATACTTTCTCACATACTCACATTTTCAAACACACAGAAAACTTGCTGTAATATTGTACCTTTTCCGTGGCGCTGTGGTAAATTTGAGTAAAATACCGAAGGCTCAGCAGAACACAATGGCCCCAGAGACACATCTGGCACAATGTGAGACCATGACTGCAGACACAGAGAGAAGCATTTCTAGTCACAAAACATGGGTTAAAATATCACAACCTATCAGCTGAAACAATGAAAGTGAAAAATTTTAATGAGTTGTAAACCTACTGAGGATTCATTCCAGTCATACATTGATCCTGGAGGCTCAAAATGAGGTGTGAACTGATAGTATGAGATGGCATGTCTCACAGAAGACTGTTGACTTTCCAAATTCTCATAGTTTTTGTTTTCTGAAAAAGCCAATGAGCAGAGAATGAATAATTATCATCATCATAGTTTATACTTAATATTTTGTACTCGACAATATTATATAATATATTTAATTGTTATATTATATTATATATACCCGTGTCATAGTTCCGTATCTGAGAATGACGCTGAATTACATCAATGGCATCCTGAAAATCTTGATTGATGTCATTTTCAAGAGACCCCTGTAAGAAAAAAACAGGCATATTTCACTTATATGAAATAATGTTTGTATTAGGGTTCTGTCTTCTCATCAAATATGTAAATTATACATATAATAAATAATTATATATATATATATATATATATATATATATACACATATAATTGTATAAAAGTATAAAATAATGTATAGATCAACACGTTTTAAATGATTAAGCATATAAATACTATAGCCTAAAACAATTTATAATTACACTGATACACACTCGATTCAAATAACTCACCATTCTGGCCTTGGAAAACCTAACACTGCATCTATGTAGAGCTCGACTGTACTCAA
>NC_067223.1:5757500-5905000 GCF_019924925.1 Ctenopharyngodon idella | reverse complement strand
AACCAAGCACTAAACAGGCACAGTGTTATATATTTTGTTCAATTGTGTACTACTTTATTCTAAATGTTTCCAAGAATTTGTAAATTCAGAGAAATTCACAATTTTAAATAGTGCCCGTTCCTTATCGCCTATCTGCGTTATCCCTGGTTTCCGCTTGTACTGCATAGTAACAATGGCAACAGACGTCAACAGCTGTGTAATGTCTAGCTGTTTCATTCAAACATTATGGACCATGGCAAACTTTGGGACAAAAGGAGAAATAAAACGAGGATCAATATCAGCGTGGCGTTTTGAGATGGCAAGAGCTTTGCGACAAACTTCGACTTGACAAAGACGCCGCTCATGCACGTTATTAGACAGATAAGCAATGTACATAAGATGAATCAATGTTATATAGCTCAACACGAAGAAATGTTAGAATATCATCAGTATGTTATTCTAATGTTGCTCTAGCTTACAGTTAGTCTCATACAGCCAACAAACTAATACACTGAAAAACATTACAACTTTCAACACACTCAAATGAAGTTTAGTATGATAGTGTAACGTTAGACCAAGTGAAACAACGCTGCGTTTTTTTTTTATTCGTCAATTTTAATTCGTCAAATAAACTGACCTGCATGAGTAGTATTTCAGCACTTGTGAGTAGTTCGGTAGAATGAAATGTCCTCATTCCTTTATATCCCCCAGGACTCGCGTGTGGCACTCATATCTGACTTTCATTAGCAATAGCCCACGATTCTCGGCCACGCCCTGCTTCATACCACAGCCATGTTAAAAAACATGAATGCATTCACTAAACATTATTTCCCCATACACATTATTAGATCCATCGACCTGACGATAATTTCCATGATTCCACGCTCATTCACTGTCATCAATCTATGCCTATGTTATTGTTTTGAAGAGGCTAGCGACCCCTAGTGGCGAAAAAATACAGATTGTGCCTTTAATAGTATTGTGTTATAAAATTATTTTTTTCACAGTTAAAAAAAAAATTAAGTGATGTGAATAGGCCTTAAAGGGATCGTTCACCCAAAAATGAAAATGGTCCCATGTTTTACTCACCCTCAAGCCAACTTAGGTGTATACGACTATCTTCTTTCAGGTGAGCACAATCTGAGATATCTTTAAAAATATCCTGGCTCTTCCAAGCTTTATAATGGTAGTGAAACTGGGGGCATGTTTTGAAGCCCAAAATAAATGCATCCATCCATCATAAAAATAATCCATACGGCTCCAGGGGGTTAATAAAGGCCTTCTGAAGCGAAGTGATGGGTTTCTGTAAGAAAAATATCCATATTCAAAACTTCAAATAACTTCAAATAACTAGTTTCCGGTGGACGACCGTATGCATACTGTGCAAGTCGACCTGCCCCAAATGAGGAACCCCTGAAGCGATGTATGATGCAGGATGTAGGAGTAGCGTAAGTTTAGACGCCTCTCGTGGTTTAAACAAATAGGGCTGGGCAACGCATTCAAGATCCTCTCCTCATATCAAAATCCTTCAGCATTTCTCTTTAAAATTTCTCATTTTAGACTTCTAATTCGTGACCGGTGTTTTGTTTTGCTCTATCCTCTGCGCTTCCACGCTCATCGCTGTGTCATGCGTTGGATCAGAGGTTACTCTTCCGTAGCAAAACGATTCGTGTGGCCGTCTGTCGGAAGCTAGCTACAAAACCCCATCACTTCGCTTCAGAAGGCCTTTATTAACCCCCTGGAGCCGTATGGATTATTTTTTATGATGGATGGATGCATTCAAAGGGCTTCAAACACGCCCCCCATTCACTACCATTATAAAGCCTGGAAGAGCCATGATATTTTTAAATATATCTCCGATTGTGGTTGTCTGAAAGAAGATCAGTCATATATACCTAGGATGGCTTGAGGGCAAGTAAATCATGGGATAATTTTCATTTTTGGGTGAACTCTCTCTTTAAAAGAACACTCAGTACTTTTCTCCCCTTAAAAAAAAAGTTTTTGCGCAAAGAAATACATAGAACTTCTGCAAAATATGCCAAAAGTTCTTCAAAAAGAGCTGGGAGAGAGTTCAGACTGATGCCATACAGCAGCAGCTGTACACCAGCACAAACCACCGCCAACGCACGGAAATTCGGGATTCAATCCAAAAAATGTCCATTTTATGGATGTGTGAACTATGAGACGGAGAAAAACAGATGAAAAGAATCGAAACGGAGACAAAACAGCAGTTAATAAACTAAATGCATCAAGAGTCCCCACACTTTTCGACTAATGAATTATTCATTGTTACTGGATAAGCATTTTTGTCATCAGTTTAGAGAGACTGTGATCATCACAGTACATTTCAATTTCTAACTAAGGAAATATATTAGAGATAAGAGTATAAAATTATTACAAATCAAATACCAATTAGTATAGTAAATAAAACAATCAAATATATATCTTTGCTTACTTAATATAAAAATGTTGGAGCTCTTTCTCCATCTAAGATATATATATGGTTGAAGCCAGCCAAGGCCAGACTGTAAAAGCAGGAGCTTTGGCACTAAAGACAAAAGAAACCTGGAAAATGCAGCGCTCTGTAAAAGCACTTTGAGGCCTTCAACTGCACTACAACAGAGAGAACAACGCATGTTAGTAATACAAAAAAATATCGTACTACTTTTCCTCAAGAGAATCACCAACAAAGTGCAGCACTCAGACAAGACACTCTCTCGCCTGAAAACAGATGACACGCTCTTAGCGCAGCTATACGCTCTGTTATGTGATGTACAGAGCGATGCCCTGCGTCACTGCGGCTCCTTTACGACAGACAGGGTCACTCTTCATGACATTTACATCAATCCATTCGTGATCACCGCAGCCAAAACAATGTGACAGCACTAGAGCTTTGAGTGAAAATTGTTTGCATCTGAGAACTGTGTGTGTGAGAGATCCTATCTCTTCAAATAAAAATGTCTGGACTTACATAACCAAGCACAGTTTAGAGTTCGGAAAGCAATTTCTCACTATGCTCACCCAGATGAGAGAGGGAGGAAGAATTGTGCAGTATCCCATTTGATCATGAAATACTTAAAGCAGCTTTGAGTTTTGGTGAAAAACACAAACACACACCATTTAAAAAGATGTACATTACCATTCAAAAGTTTGGGGTTGGTAAGATTTCTTTTTTGTTTGTTTGTTTTTAAAAGAAGTCTCTTATGCTCACCAAGACTGGATTTATTTGTTAAAATAACTGATTTCTATTTTAATATGTTTTAAAATGTCATTTATTTCTGTGACGGCAAAGCTGTATTTTCAGCATCATTACTCCAGTCTTCAGTGTCACATGATCATTCAGAAATCATTCTAATTTGCTGATATGCTGCTCAAGAACATTTGTTATTATCATTGTTGAAAACAGTTGTGCTGCCTAATATTTTTGAGTAAATTGTGATAGATTTTTTTAGGATTCTCTGACTAATCAAAAGTTGAAAAGAACAGCAGGAGTTTTTTTTTTTTTTTTTGTAACAAATGTTTTTAGTGTCAGTTTTGATCTATTTTGTGTCTTTGCCGAATTAAAGTATTTACTATTTAAAAATCTTACTAAACCCACACTTTTGAATGGAAGTGTAAAAATGCAAATAAATATAATAAGCCACAGTTGGAGGACAAAATTGACTAAATGTAAGTTGACATGCACTTTTTACATTACATTTTAAATGACTTTTCACTTTGAACCGTATACTCATATAAGGCTGTTTATCGTTGCCTAAGGCACCAATTAAGCATCAATTATATATTAATATATTAAGGTACCAAAGCAAAATTTTGGTACTGAAAAACTCTGATCCTCACTTATCCTCACTAACCACTAGGCATTTGCTTTGGCATGAGAAATGTCTCAAAACAAGCTTAAATAAAAGCTAATGGCCAATAAAAAATAAATTAAAAAGCCCTTCGATGTGTCCCGCCCCAACTGCTTGAACAGGAAATACGTCAGTGCATGAAAGAAACCTGAATTCATCAAACCACTTAATGGGGTCTCCTCTCTTCTCTAAAAGCTCCTTGATAAAAGCACCTTTCTTCTCCATATATGTTCTAATTCTGCTTGAGGAATTAGCAGAGCACAGAGCTCTCCATCTATGAAAAGATGCAGGACTGAGGCCAACCAAGGCCAGACCTTAAAAGTAGGAGCTTTGGCACTAAAGAAATAGGAAACCCAGACAATGCAGTGCTGATGCATTTGATCACAATAATGAGAAAAAGGAAATATGGAACTGAAAAGGGTTACGTTCCAGACTAGAACTTGAATACTCAAAATTAAAGCATAAAACTCCACCATGTATCCAACTTGTGAGTACACACACGCGACCGTGGATTGGCCTGCTCCAGAGGACCTAAGCTTTGAGCAGCTCATCAAAGTTACATCAGGACCAGAGATGCCCTGAAGATGGAAGATCCCTCCTGCCGATGCCTCCCATACACCTCTGTTGAAACACACCCCTTTGATGTCTGCTTCAAACCTCTCCTCCCACTTTCTTCAGCCGTCTTTCCCTCTTTCACACTTTCGCTTGCTCTTTATATGCAGGAAGGAAGGACACTGTTGAGAAGAAGGGGTGCACTCTGTTCTAAAATCAAACAAGTGAACTTTCCTTCTGATCGGTGCTCAGGAGGGCAAAGAGAGGAGGGGAGCACACCTCAGGACACAGATGAGCAGCTGGCAGTGCACACACACACACACACACACACTTCGAAAAAACAGACGAGTCGCAATGCAGTGCAATGCAAAGTCCCAAATCTCTTTATTTGTAACTGACTGTATCTTCAATCCACCCATATTATTAATACAAATGAAATGAATATTTAGTTTGTTTTGATTTGGCTCAAAAATTAATCAAATTAAGTTACGTTTATGATACATGGTATTTTATAAAATATGAAACTTTTGAAATCATTAAACAATATGCCACTAACTTTGGCAGCCCTAACATTGTAAAATGAAAACAATACCTAGAACACTAAATTAAAACTAAATTGAATAATCAACTAAAAACTAATCCATAACCCTGACATATACTAAAAACAGACCAGTTGGGCTCAGAAAAAATAAAGTAAGCTTTAGCATCATCTGATCACAGATGCAATTTGGTTTTCTAATACAACAAAATTCATCAATTTTAAATGTGAATCAAGAGTCCAAAAGCTTTTCGGGGTCACTTTAAATTAAACCAAAGTCAACTATATCCAGTTCAACTTTTTTTTTTTTTTTTAAATCCAAACATAGCTCTAAAGTCAATAAGAAAACAAGCTGCAGCCCAGTGAGTGTTTTAAAATGCCGATTGTTTTAAAATGCCTTCCTTTAGAGAAGAAGGTTAATGACCCTAGACTGAAGAGGAGGGCCTCTTTATTCTAGCCAGAGATGTTTTGCTATGGGTTTGACTCTCTCAATTTCAAGACATGATGAACCTAAACATTTTTCTTTTTAAGAGAACATGTTTGAACAAAGCCAATTTATTTCCACTCATTTAAGGGAGCATATTCTACACTTTTACCCCCTAAAAGGTTTCTTGGACAGTCATAATTTAGTTTTACATGACCACAATCAAGGGTTTATCAAAACTTTTGATATTTATTCTTCATAATGATTATTTGTAGCTCATTTTTTAGTTAATCTTTCTTGGAGGGAAAGTTGAGTTACAGTATGTTTTCATATTGAACTTGCAAATTATCAAATAAAATTTCTTGTCAAAATATTTTTTGATTAAAGGTTAACTGAGTAATTTCTAATATTTGTATAGTGAAAATTCACTCCCTGCTTATGTTTTGCACATGAAGCTGTAGCAACACATCAGGCCTGCTTCAACATCTGTTGAAGTGCCACAACACCGTAAACCGCAATGATATCGCTGGAAAAGATGCATTTAAATAGAAAAGAGAGCGGAATAAAATAAGAAAGCAAGCAATGAAGCATTTCTGCCCTTTTAATGCGGTAACCTTTGCTGGCGCGCCTGTGGGTGGAGAGGCTTTTGCCATAGCAACACTAATAGGGAACTGTGTGCTGTAATGGAGGGTTGAGTGACAGGAAGCTTGCCTATCTCTCTTTCCTTCTCTTTCATTCGGGCTTTGGCATTGTCTGACCTTTCAACCACTGAAGGCAGAGGGTCCTGTTGATTGGACGGCTGCAATCTGTGGTCTAATTTAGTACTGAGCTCATTCATGCAACAATCATTTGGAGAAACTGTCTGTGTGGACACATACAGATACAAACCCACGACCACTCTAATGAAGAGATGAGATGGGAAAGGTTTTCCTTTGTGCACACTTGTTTAATTACATATCTAAATGAGAACATTGCCTTCTATTGTTTATAAATACAGCTAATTATAAATTACTATACTAAACCTAAGATTCTGCAATCTTTGCTCATGGATGCTCAGTTCATCAACTATGGACAATTTTATATCCCAGAGATTGCTTTAAAACTAATGGCAACAAAAAAAAAACACAGCATTATTTGTGTGCGTACGGACTTTTGGCCACCAAATGTTGCCCTTATTACAAGAGCTTGTAAAATGTGTGTAAATGTCTAAGAAATCTAAGTAAAATCTACGTAAACATTACTTTTATCAATATTTTTGTGTGACATTTTCAATCAAGCATTAAAGGGCACCTATAATTCCCCTTTTACAAGATGTCTCTGGTGTCCCCAGAATGTGTCTGAAGTTTCAGCTCAAAACACCCCACAGATCATTTATATTATTATAGCTTGTCAAATTTGCCCCATTTGGATGTGAGCAAAAACATGCCGTTTTTGTGTGTGTCCCTTTAAATGCAAATGAGCTGCTGCTCCCAGTCCCTTTTCCAAAAGAGGGTGGAGCTTTGACAGCTGCCACTTCCGTTGCTCAACAACAAAGCTGGAGAATCTCACGCAGCCAAAATGATGATCTTCATTAACCGTTTTCAGCCTTACAATGGTCAAACCAGAGTCGGACACTGATGGAGAAACTGGAACATCTGGATGTTTCTGAATGGTTAGTGGATAAATTTATGTAGTTGCTGTAGAGTTGATTCAACTTATCGACTAGTATGTGCCGTCATGTTAATCTTTTGTGCAAATCCAGTGTTGAATTGACCCTTGTTGTGAAGCAGTCCGGCGTAAAATGACGGCATGGAAACAACAATCTACTACAACAACTCTTCCTCTTCTCTAAAGCAGCCCTACATGGCCTCACCCCCTTTGTTGTGTGTTTCCGGGGGCAGGGTTTATGTCAATTTTAAGGTTTGTGATGTCACTAACCCGAGAAGAAGCTTGTTGTAGTCCCTACCAGCCGTTTGTTATAGTCCATAAAAAGCAATTTCTGTAAAAGAAAATATCTCCCTTTGCATAAAACTTTGCAGACATTGTTTATGCTCAAACAGTAACATTACACACTAACTAAAGTTAAAAAAGTGAAATCATAATCAAGGACCCCTTTTAAGTTAAAATGTTTATTTTTAAGGATACATAAAATGCTTAATGAAATTAACAATACAAGTAGTTAGAATAAAATATTTCTAAGTATTAGAAGATATTTCAGAATATTTGTTATGAAATTTTCACCACAGAATGCTGTTGAACAATATACAATTTGTAGAAATGACACTGGTGGGAATTTATTTTTATAAAGAATTAAATAAAATTTACAGATTTCTTTTGTGTGGCACATATAGCTATATATAGTTAGTAAACAAATAAAAGTAGTGATAAAGTCAAGAGCTTTAAGACATTTCTAAAAGGTCCACAAAGTTGAAAGTGCAAAAAGTTGAAGAAACACCAAGTTTTGGCATTTACCAGCAGTTAACTAGTCAAAACTTGACCCCTTGGGGGTCAAGTTGGGGGTCTCATATCTGTGACTCCACACAGATATGAGACCTCAACATGCAACCATAAAATCATACAAATTCTGAGTGCAGAGCAAAGCCTGCAGGTAACCAAAAACAATCTACACTAGTGAGTTTTTTGGCATACTGCCCTGTGTGTCGTAAAGTCAATAACCTCTTGAACTGCTGAAGAGCTTTCATATGTGCAGTAGCACATTTCACAGCCACTAGTGCTGTCAGTCTTTTCCTTTTTCTGATAGAAAAAATGGCTTCCACAAACAAACACTAGAAACATCAGAAGGAGCCGTGCCAGGAGAACAGATCCCCAAGTACCTGCGACTGAAAAATGGGGATCATTTTCAACTCAAACCATCAGCTGAATTTGACTCTTAAACACTCAAAACAAACTGCTTCACGAAATTTCCCAGCCTACATGATCAAATCACATAAAACCAAGAAAGAGAGCTGAGGCAAACAGGAGGAAATGCATCTGAAAAATGAATCATTCCAGAAAATTTGAAAAAAACAGAGTGATAGAGGTTTTCTGTCCAAAATCTCTTATAGGAAGAAAGCGAGAGAAAAAAAATAATTGCAAAAGGAAAAAATAGAGGAAGGAAAAGACAAAAGACACACTCAGGAACAAATGACCAAATTAATTGAAATATCTCCAATGACGATATGCACAATTAAGCACGGTGGGGGTGGAGGGTGTTTGTTCTCCGTTGGGGAAAGTAGAGACAAATAGATGGAAGGATGGAGGGATGCAGAAATAGATGGGCGTCTATCTTCTCTGTTTTCAGGGTGAATAATTAGACCTGATGGTGAGAGGACAGAAATAAACTCCTCAGAAATAACACCAATCAGTCAGCAGCTTGTTCTGAGTGATATGGAGGAAGGTTGAGGTCGAGGTTGGGAGGACACTGATGTCAGTCACGAAGAAATTGAGCGACCACAACAAAGTGACAGTCTCTTTATGTAGTCTAATGAAGCTTGAACGTTTGTGCACTCCATATACAGAACCTTGTGATGTTTCCATGTTGTGTGCAACTCGAGCAAATGGTCAAAATCCCACCCTCCATTGATCCAGAAAAGATTTTATTTGTTGAAATAAGCTTGGTTATTTTTTTGGCATCCAATTAGAGATTCTAAAATGTAGCTTTTTGATGTAGCTGTATAAAATAAAATTGTGTACATAATGCTGGAATATCTGGAAAACATTTACTTTCTATTATTATAATAAAACAGTAATGTCAAATTCCGTAAATTTTAACTTGTATTTATTTAGTACGTTTTTATATTTTCAAACTTTAAACTATTTTACGGACATCTTAGAAACCCTATTGTAGCCACTGGGGTGTCTCCGAACAGTTTGAAAAATATTAATTCAATTTTAAATTAAAATTGAAGCCACAAATATTCAGTGATTTAGTCAAATAGTATCTTAGTGGATTTCTAAGCTAACTGGATAAGCTAAAGTAACAGGTTATCCTGCTAAGCTACTAGTTACTAATTATGCTTTCAGTGTAAGATAACGTGGTAATACTTCACAATAGGATTCCATCCATTATTAACATTAGTTAAATCGATAAATAACATGAACTAGCAATAAGGTATTCATTTTTGACAGCATGTATAAAACTTTGTTAAAGGATTAGTTCACTTTCTAATGAAAATTAGCCCAAGCTTTACTCACCCTCAAGCCAACCTAGGTGTATATGACTTTCCTCTTTCTGATTAACAAAATCGGAGAAATTTTAATAAATATCCTGACGTGTCCGAGCTTTATAATGGCAGTGAACAGGATCAACGAGTATGAGCTGAAGCAAGTGCCTCCATCCACATCCATCCATCATAACGTACTCCACACGGCTCGGGGGGTTAATAAAGTCCTTCTGAAGCGAAGTGATGCGTTTGTGTAATCCATATTAAACAAGTTATGAAGTAAAATATCTAGCTTCCGCCAGACCGCCTTCCGTATTCAACTTTCGAAGAAAGTGTAAAACGCTGATCAAAACGCTTACGCTACGTCCTACGCCTTCCCTATTCAACTTACGGGAAAAAAAACGTAACTGACGTGACGCCAGTTACATTTTTTTCATAATATAATAATATTTCGTGGATTTTATTTATTTTATTTTTTTTACACAAATGCATCGCTTCGCTTCAGAAGGCCTTTATTAAACCCCCAGAGCTGTTTCACAACATTTATGTTATTATTGTATTTTTGATCAAGTAAATGCAGCCTTGGTCAGCATAAGACCTCTTACAAAAATATTTAAATCTTACAGATCCCAAACTTCTGAACAGTAGTGTAAATGCTGAAATGAACAATGTTTTTAAAAAGTTAAATGTTACTGTTAACATAAATACCCTAAAATCACAAAAACCTATATAAAAATGTCAAAGGGTGAAAGATTTGACAACACCCGCAAATGTGCCTGCGAGAATGGCAATTGGCTACATGCAGAGTACTGATTGAAGGTCAGAGGTCACAGATGCTCCACCATCTTCCCTGATGTGCAGCAGTAATAGCTGTACCTGCCCAGATACTTTCACACAAGCATGTCCACATATATGTTCCACACAGAGAGGGCGAGGAAACTCAAGAGGAAGAACAGATGCTGAGTAGCAAGACCTCACAGCCAGCAAATGTGACACTTAACCTTCTATCAGATTGAGCCCTTCAGATCCTCATCTTGCCTTTAGGAGGTCAGAGGCATAGACAAAACGCCTGCACAAAGTTCAGCTTTCCAGACTTGCTAGAAAACACCAGCCTCCACAGGTCAGAGGGGAAGGACAGAAGGTATTCAATCTCAAAACTCCACTAGCACAGCAACTTGAGAAGAAAGTTGCTCTTTCCACAAAAATCAACTCACCGTCAAGCTTCAGGCAAGAAAATGTGAAGAGATACTTTTATGTTGTGCATGAAGCGTGTAAGAATTATTAAAGGAATATTTCTTATAAAAATGAAATTCTGTCATCATTTACTCACTCATGCCTTTCAAAATCTGTATGACTTTCTTTCATCCATGGAACACAAAACTTGTTAATTATAGTAGAATGTTCTAAGCAGTTTTTTCCACATTGAACGGTGACAATGGCTGGCAAGCATTTCAAGACAATTTTTGGTGAATAGCTTTCCAGTCTATCAATGGCCTCAGAAGTATGGAGCACTTTCATGGTGCTTTTTTTTTATTTTTGGAGCTTCACAGCCCTTGGTCACTGACCACTTTCATTGTATAAATGAGAGCAATGGCATGAGAACGAGAAAATGATGACAGAATTTTTATTCTTTTTAGGTGAACTGTTCCTTGAAGTTTTAAAGAACCGAACAAAACAAAGCATTAGACTGGTGGTGTAACAGCGGTCAGCTGCCACATTGTGGTCATTATGTGGTCACAGATGGTGGCGTAGTTGACAGGCCGGGGCCGACTGACACTTACCAGCGAGCAGGAAGGTGATGAGACATGTCTCTTTGGGCATGTAGAGCTTGAGTCTAGAGCCACTGAACACGTACTCCACCACGGCTTCCGAGCGGCCCGCTCTCTGCAGGAATGGCAAGAACTGTTTCGCTTTCTGTGTCTCCTGTGCAAGAGATGTGAGAGAGGAAGGGAAAAAAAAAGATCATCATTAATTGAACTGGTGTTTAAAAACCATATGAAAAGAAACATTTATAAATTTGTTACGCTTCGCTTTATTGCGCTTGTTACACTCGGCTGCATTGCGTCGTACACAACACCGTTTGACTAAAAACTGAACTTTTTATGCATTTTGGATGTTAATTTAGATAACAGCTTTTTAAGGGCCTGAAAATGCAAACTTTTGAAAACTGGTTCAAAGGGCAAGCTCTTCATGTAAACTACAAAAACGTGAATTTGTGAAAACAGTATTACGCGTTCAGTCTATAGGCAATTTTTTTTTTTTCTTTATAAAGAGACAACTACTGGCCTGCATTTTTAATCGTTTTTGTGGATTCGTGTGAACGGGCAACAACGTTGTTATCTGTATGTGAAAAACGCAAAAGGAAAAACTTTTTCGTTTTTAGTACATCTTCGTCATGTAAACGTACCCTTAGACTGGTGATGCTTGGTTTTGTGCAAATGACAGAGCCACATTAAAATTAGCAGCTGACATGACAATTGCCATGTCAATTACCAATCACCAGTCAAGAAAATTATTTTACGGAATTTAATCCAGGGATCGATGGCATGATTGAATGCAAGAATTGTTTTTAGACCATCCCAAAAAAAAAAAAAAAAAAAAAAAAAAAAAAAATTTTATATATATATATTATATTAATGAAACATTTTAATAATAAATTTATAGAGCTTTATAAACTAACCATTTTTTTTAACACCACATTTTTAATGACTAGCCTTTAATGGCTAATTCAGTTGGTTACATTACATTAGTTTAGATACTTTTGATTTGTATTTCAAATTGGACTAGAAAATGACAGGCAAATTGGTGATGCCATGAGCCATTATGGTAGAAGGACAGCTCTATTTTGAGAGTGTCCTGACCAATGGTGTACTTTTAGAAGTGAGATTGGCCATCTTGATTTGACAGGTGAGGTTTTGGTGTGTAACAAAGACACTTCAGATTTCACTTTAAATATTGCTGGTTCCTGTGACTCAGTACACCACTGCCGCCCACTGCAGCTAGAAATACAGCCATGACCCACACATAAAGAAAAGGAAACCAAAAGACAAAAAAAAAAAAAAAAAAAAAAAGGAAAAAGGAGAAAGAGAAGAAAACAAACACATCCAAAGATAAATGGTCCTTTCACAGACCCAATCCAAACGACATTACTCTCACTGTCAGTCATATAACGAGGGAATCTTGTTTCTGGATGAGAAATGAGAATGTTACCATTTGAGAATGACACTCTTCTCTCACTCTAAATGCCTCCTACACAAACTCGGGTATAAATAACATCCTGAAAAAGTTTACAGACAGCTGCCATACACTTCATTAAAACCTGAGGAGCTCATTCATGAATGCAGAGATAAGAGGAAGAGATAGGAAGGAGATAGTTGAGGAGAGGTGAACTGGAAGTCAGCGGATGTTAAACGTCAGTTGCTTCACACACCAAGTAACAAGCCTGTCACCCAGCAAATGACATTTACAAGCTAAGTAAAATTTAATCTTCATTTGGTGAGGCACCCAAACAGAATTCGCCTAAAAACAACTTCAGAGTTACGAGCATGATGACTTTATGGGTGGAAAGACTATTTTTAGATGGGTGTTCATTAATTTAATGGTCAGGGCCGTAATGCAGCAATAAATCAGCTGTCATAGGGTGAAGCTTTAACATCAAAGATTCGGGAGAGGATTCTGGAATATAGAAGACATTGGTAAAGCCGTTCAACATTCAGAACACAGTCACGGGTCATGCTCAGGCCCAGACAGAATCTTCGGCTTTACGGAAATCGTCGGCAGCCCTGCACAGGACTTGCTCGAGAAAGATTTATCACTTTGTTTTTAGACCACGAAATCAACAATGTCACCAAAGAAGTGTGTTTTTGGTTGTGAGGGAAAGATAACCTTGCTTCCCAAAGAACCCAGCATTAAGAGGAGCTAAGAGTTTTGTGCTCACGCATTACATTGATGTGCTCTCGATATTTGTTATTAAAATAACATTAGAAACTTATAGTTGCAATCACTTTTTATTGGTTAAAATGAATGGAGAATATCTTGTGTTTTTCCGTGGCTGCTCGAGCCCTCAGGATCGGCGCTTATGGTTTTACAAACAAGGCCCAGTTCAACGCTGGATTTACAGATTGTTTGAAACTGAAAGATGGAGCAGTCACAGCGATAATGATCCCGGTCATGAGTCGGAACCGCAAGTGGTGAGTAAAACTGCTTCAAATGTCTTTTGTTGGCAATAGTCGCCTAAGTGCATATAATGTAACCAACACAAACGTAATGAATTCATAAATTCATTACACGCTATATTCATTTTAGTGATTCAAAAGTTATCCAGGGATAATGTGATGGTGAATTGTGTGTTTAAATACATTTGTTTAGCTGACCATTGATAGCTTGTAGACGGTCACTACACAAAAGCTGTGCGTGCTCGTCACGCTTTAGCTCCGCTAACACGGCACGCCTCCAGACGCTTGGCTGCTTTCAGAAAGACTCAGTACAGCGTATGTACCTTTTATAAATATGATAAGACTTTTCTGAGATATGAAGGATGCTCTACTACTCTATAGGTACTCAAGATTAACATGAGATTGGCAGAAACTGTGTGTGATACCCCCCCCCCTTTAATTAAAGCATGCAACAGGAGATGTGATGCAGTGAATGTTATGCCAGTGTATGAATGGCTAAGGCTGGGTAAAAGTATTAATAATATCCAAAAATGTGATTTTCAGTTTATTTGAACAGTGTCCATCCTGCAGATATCACTGTGTTCTGATGAAATCAGTTTACCTCAGTTGTGAGTTCACTGATTGGTTCTTTTAATAAACAGTTCAAAAAGATGACTTGCCAATTTGAATCAGTCTAAAACACTGCCATGTATAATTTACAAAATATTTTTCTTAAGTAAAAACAAATGGACATAACTAAAACACATCCAAACAAATGAATCAAATCTAAGCAAATCAAATCAAATCAAATCAAATCAAATCAAATCAAAGAGTTCACTCCGATTCAATGTGGGACTGGTTATGCTAGGGGTCCCCAAACACACAAACTTACCCCTGAAATGTCTGCCACCCTGTGAATGGGCACTTCTTTCTTGCTGTGAAGTCCTTTACCGTTCTTGATCGCCCTGCAATGATTCAAGAACTGTGTTACAGTCGAAATGTTCAGAACAGGCCCCCAGAACATAAAACCATTTCTGCCCCAGCCTGAGAAACCAACCCTTAAACAAACCCACCCATTCACCATCCCTCATACCACAAAAGAGCCAACAAATCACATTTATAGGCCAGTAGTTCTCCTGCATCACACATGGGAATAGATATGGTGTCTTGTGTGCGTCTGAGTGCTCGATCAGTGTAATAGTGGTTGCTGAGTGGTGAAGCCTGCAGATTACAGTAGATACAGAAGGAATGAGAGACGTGTCTTAGGCCTCTTTAAGGCAGATGTAACTGTGGCTGTAGCGTCCCTGGTGTCCAATCACATTAGGTGAAGAAGAGAGGAAGAGAGAAAGCGTTCATCCAGAGGTTGATTTCTCAGAGGATGTAGGGTAACGACCAGCAATCTATGCTAAAAATAAATTTGAGGCCCACAAACCTCCCATCTCCGCTGGCTCCATGGGGAATCATTACCCAGAGAGAGCGAAGGACAGGAAAATAGAGGAGATGTGTGTGAATGCATGTGCACTTGAGAGCAACACCAAAAGTGAAGAATAGAAATGGAAAAGAAAGAACAGCAGATAAGAAGCGAGTCTCTTTCTTTCGAGAGTCACCCCATCTATCGCCGACCACAAGATTCAAATCTCTTTCTGTGCAATAAACCACCCTTCAAACCTCAGCACCGCAAATCTATATAATTGTAATCATAGACAAAGAATAAAAGAGCCATGCTTTAATGCTGGTGGTTAAGGTATGAGCTCTGAGACTGATATTACCCCCATGAAAGGAGAGCTAACCAGACAAGCCATGACTAACTGCAAAGAACAAAATGGCTCCATTTCACAGACGGCTTCTCCTTTGCAATGTGCGAGAATATGGCCCATATTCGCTCACCGGTGGTTTTATTTTAGTGTTCTGGCTTACCTTGCCTCTGCCGCCAGGAGCTCGTCATAATGGGAAGATCTTTGATCATCATCCTGGCGGTATCTGATCACTGTGGCGAGACCTTTACTGACCAGAGCCTCAGCAATGTTTCTATAGAGAGAGCAAAACAGAATCAGATGTTGGTATGAAATTTAAAATTTAAAGACATTATGGTCACAAAGTTTTTAATGTCTAACAAATGCTGTTCTTTTGAACCTTCTATCCAAGGAAAACCAAAAAATATAAAGCAGCACTACCATTTTGAACATTGAAGATAATAAGAAATATTTCTTAAGGACCAAATCAGCATATTAGCATCATGTGACACTGAAGACTGGAGTAATGGCAGCTGAAATTCCAGCTTTACCGTCACAGAAATAAAATTACATTTTAAAATACATCAAAATAATAATAATAATAATAATAATAATAATAATAAGGTTATTTTAAATTGTATTTCACAATATTAATGTTTTACTGTATTTTTGACTGTATTTTTACGGGGGATAGTCTATATTATATAGATTGGAATTTGCACATTGAGTAAGATTGAGTAAGGCCTAATTTGCAAAACAGAGCCATAACTGATGAAAACAAGCGAGACTGGTGCCCTGCAAGCAAAGTGGCAAATGCATTTCTCATTGCCATTTTTCAACAAAGATATTGCCTTTGGTGAGCAGCTCGCATTCCCCTATTGGAGAGCACAGCAAACGTGCAACAGCCATTCTGTGTCAAGTTTTGGTAACAAAACCAAAAGGGCAAAAACACGAATTAAAAAAAAAAAAAAAAAAAAAAAAAAGCAAACATTGCTTTTTATTTTGGTGCTTTTCTGGAGTTGTAGGAGAGTGGTAAACAGTTTCTGCTAGTACTCAGTGGGGTCCTCACTTTGATAACACAAACATACCACAGTTCAGAGTCAAAAAATACAATGTGAAAAAGAACTAGCAATAGCTGTTTAGGCCAAGCATTCAAACCAAAAAACATGTACACTGACAAAAACAAAACGTCCTATTTCACCAAGCTCTCAAAAATCTAATGTTTACTAAAAACTAACCTATTGCATCAGGCCAACATAACATGAATTTGCTGCCATTAATTTTTTACAGTTCTACGATCAGTTCAGACTCCTAAAATATTTAATGGCACTACAGGAAACCCTGGAAAGAGCTGATTCCGAATCAGCGTAGAGTCAAGATGCGGCAAAGCAGCTGAGCCCTCAGGCGATGTGACCACCTGTTACCCACAATGCTCTAACGCCAAGCACTGGGGCACGGTTGGGTAATCACAGCCTGAGGCGCAGTACCACCCCAGACTCATGTGCCTGGCCTCACTTACCCTAACAAGGGACAGTGTGTTCACACATCCACATCACATGGGTGAACAAGAATCATTTGAATTCATAGAGGAGTCATAAAGGGTAATAAAGCATATGTCAGTCCTGATTTTGAAGGTAAAGGTGATTGTTAGAGGGTTTAGAAACATACAGCTTTCATTTGATTCCTTTTCTTTTTTTTTAGTAACATTTCTTTTGCTGTTGGATGTTGAATAAGACAACCCACATTTGAAGAGCGATAGCAACTGTGTGAGGAATAGATTGACATTTAAAGTCATTATTCAATCAGTCTGAATGATTAATGAACAGATTGGGCTGATTTGGTTCTCAAGTTCAACTCAATGACTAGATCCAAATGCAGCAGTTTACAGCTCACCGGAGGGGAAGATGTTCAGTGAATAACGACTTAATTTTTGGTTTGTTCTTACACAATCATCATCATATAACTTGAAATGTAGCACATAAGTTACATTAGCATTAAAAAGGTCGAGGTCAGTAAGTTTTATGAACTTTTCCTACAAAAAAAAAAAAAATGAGCAGCACAACTTTTCAACATTGATAAGAAATGTTTTATAAAGCAGCAAATCAGCATATTAGAATGATTTCTGAAGGATCATGTGACACCGAAGACTGGAGTAATGATGCTGAAAATTCAGCTTTGCCATCACAGGAATGAAAACTACATAAAAGTCTTTAAATTGTAATATTTAACAATATTACTAATTTGATTTTTGTTTTTTTTTTTAAACGCAGTTTTGGTGAATAGTAGTGTATATGGACCAATTTAGGGTGCTTTATCAATTTCTGTAAGGTACAGAAAACCTGTGTGGGAGGATGTGGTTTACAAAAATAGGTCAAAAAGCAGAACTTGGTACAGATTTAGTAACTGGCTAGAGTACTCACATTCCTCCAATGGTGACTGTAGCACAGGTGCGCTCTGGGAAAGCCGGGACGCCACCCGTTTCCATGGCACTGGTGGCAGCTCTGATGTAATCGACCGTGACATTAACCTGCAAAGACACAAAACAAAATGGTTAAAGTCAATGCAGGACCAAGAAACACTGCATACATACACACACACACTTTTATAAGCCTGTCAGGGGCTCGGCTATTGAGATAAATTGACCACTGAAGCTACACGTGAGGACACGGAGAACTGCACTGTAACCCTGTTTTATGATGTCGCATTAAACATGACAGAATTACGCCAAGAAAGAGCAACACATCAAACTCTGAATTTGATATCTTTGTACAGGATTGCAAATCAAGCGAAAAGCTGGCTGTAAAGGGAAAAAAATGGATTACAGGCCTTTCAGGGTGGACAAATTGTGTTAGGGCATCTAGCGAGGGGTTTGGTGTGTGCGCGTGTACAAACATGACTGTGGGCTACTTTCCAAGGTCACCCTGAGTCAGTGTGAATCATGTCAGGCTAGACCATAGATCTCCCCAGAGGAAGCCAGACCAAACATGGAAACTGTTTATCACAAAGCGAGAAAGAGGCGGGGACCGGTAACTATTTCGCTCAACTGCGATAGAAGAAAGTGGAAGTGAAGAGGATAACTAAATCTGATTATTTCACACCAAACTGCTTCAGGTTAAGAAATCGACTCCATTTGTGTCAAACTCTCTCTGAGGTCATGGGATCATCCCAGAGGGGCCATCGCATGCGGTGTATTCTTGTTAGCTCGGAGCAAATAATGAAGCCGTGTTGAGATATTCAGAGATAGGAGACTGTGATCCAGCCAATCCCGTTCAATCAGTTCAGAGCAAACAGAGGGTTGGAAGCTAATCTGAAATAGTAAGCCGGATCTCCCATCTGTCTTGACATGCAGGGGGGAAGATCAGTCATTAATCGGGATGGCACCAATAACAACCCAAGGACAAAGACTTCACGTGACCGAACGCCCCATCCATGGTCCTCTTTGAGCGTGTGGATTGATTGCATCCTGTTACAGAATGCACAACCGCAATTCATTAGTGCATGTGTGTAAAGCTACCTTACAGAAATGAGGCAACACTAATTTGTCAAAACACTTCCCTCCAATGTAAAGGGCCCAGTCCAGAGGATGACGAGAGTGAACCATATGTTCAGGAACAATAATTAATTTCAGAAATTTCAGTCTAAAACTAAGCTCTGCCCTAGTAAATGTCAAGAGGATTTCTTTCTGAATCATTCCCAAGGTTGTTGACGGAGAATTTTGAGGTTGAGGTTTGTGTGGAAAGTTTTACAAACTTGGGAATACAAAAAAGAACTGCACTCAATGGTACTTTGGTCTTCAGTAGAGACAAGGGTTGCAAAATTCTGGGATTTTTCAAAGTTGGAAACTTTTCATGGGAATTAACGGGATTATATGGGAATTAAAGGGAATAAACTGGAAATTTTCAAAAAAAGAAAAGAAAAAAAGGTTAGCCTATAACAGGGAACTTAAATGTAGTTGAAAAACATCTTGCAGCATAATCTTGGTTAAAACAACCAGATTTAATGCAAATTCAATTCAATTTCTCTCAAATCACATGCATACAGCACAATACTTAGTGCAGGGCTGAGTCCATACCTCTGAATCTGCTTTCATTTTACAATTTTAATGGAGAATATGTTTATTATATTCAACATGTTTGTATAAATAACCCCCAATTTCCATTTAATTCCCTTTAATTCCCATAATTCCTGTTAAGTTCCAGAAATTTTCCACCCCTTTTCAACCCTAGAAGAGGCAGACCGATAATCGGTCTAATATTTTTTACCATTATTCACGCTTGTCACCTTAAATTAGTAATAGATTCTTTAATATCGGCTAATATTAAATCACATTGCATTGTATGCTGTCATTTTCCATCAGGAAAATATTTCCAAGCAAACAAAAAGTTATTGAACTCAATTTGATTAATTGATGGCAAGTCAGGCTGGTGAGGCTGTATTTTGCAACATTTTAATGTATTCAACCCAAACTTTGTGTGTTAGAATAAGCATGGCCTGAAGGTACCTGGTCAGGAGATATGAAAAAAAAAACATCTATTTTGCTTAAAACTTCTAAAACGTTTGGTCAAAAATAATAAGACTGGTCTCTTTTGATGTGGCATCTTGAGTTTTAACAGGAAAAGCAACCATGTACAACATGTACAATTTGAAATTACTCAAGAATTACTCAGGTATTGTTATTAGTTCTTATTATAATAATTACTTTAAATATCAGCCATTTATTCAAAAATATCATTATATCAAATGAAAAGTCTACAGTTTAACAAATTGGACAGATAGAAAAAAAAAGATACATTTGAAACCATCTAGAATAATTTAATAGGCAAAATAACTTTGCAAACAAATAATTACATAAAAATCTGTTGTTGTTTTTTTATGCAGTAGTATAATGATTATTTATTCAAATTAGATTTAAATAAAACAATTACTGATTCTGCTTAACATTATAGGACACTTAAACATTTAAAATGTTGCTGAAAGTGCTATTCTTCAAAGCTTAGGTAGCAAAACCAAAATTACTAAGTAAACTTTTCTAAATTCTTACCTAGCTACAATGGTAAACAGCTGCCAATAGCACTAATGATGGTGCTCACATTAAGACAAATGTATTGTGGTTCTGTTCTACATAATATAATGTGAATATAGATTTACAGAAATAAGACCGAAATGTGAAATGGCACAATAAGGCAAAGGGTGAGAAAGTTACACGCTCTGAAAGTTGTATGTCTCCACTTCTGGAATTCAATCCATTTATCCCCTTCAATTCATTTGCCTCAAAATGACAATGTAACTCAGTCTAATGGACATAATGGAAGTTCATTAGGTGGGGGAAACCTGTGGACACTCATTTTCTTACCCCAGGAGTTTAGTGCTTCATCAACAAATAAAGCACAAAATAATTGCATTTTCATCCCCTACTTTTACTCTCTCCAGTTCCCTCTCTGAAAGGCAGAGACAGCTCTGCACCATTGGGCAGGAGTAATGAGCTTGGTTGAACGACAACATGCCCTTCTTAAGAAACACAAAGCGCAAACGATTCCCGCTCGTTCAGAGGAGCAAAAGTGCTTATGGAAAAACAATGAATGAGAAAAGAAAGAAGTAGCGGCACATGTGGGAAGCAGATGATACATTAAATGGGCTTTTAGAGTCATGCCTGAATAGAAAGATCTGATCAAAGGACAACAGCAATGGAAGGGTTGAAAAAAGCCCAGACAGAACAAGGTGGAAGAGGATAAAGACAGAAATGGTGCTAATTGCAAAGCATCCATCAAAACAGAGACAGATCCACTGAAATGTCTCAGGGAAACGCAAAGAGATTGAGCTGGTCCATGTACAGCAATGTACAGATGCTTGGTTTGACTGCTTTGTCCAAACTAGAGATGGATTCACCCCCTCCCCTAATGGACTCTTTACACATTGTACTTTAGGGTTTATGTTTGAATCATCAGTGTGAATACCACCGTGAGTAATTACATAATGACTCAGGAAGAGGAGACGCCAGCTTTACGGTTTATGTTTTTCTCAGTATGATTTATCAGTATGATTTTGAAAGTCAGATTTGTCACCAATACCTATGACACCTAAAAAAGCATGCATGTTTGTCTGCCACAGATGTATTGCAAGAAACACAAAGCAAGTGAACTGCTCTCTGAATGCAGTTTATCTGGAGACAAGTAGGTATGACGTTGGGTGTGACTAGGAGCATGCAAAAGATGCAAAATGCAGACCGCACAGGAACATTCAGAACTGGTTATATTAAAAATATTAAAGAAAGACATTATGCAATCAATGTTGTTCAGATGTTGTCCGGATTGAATGTCTATGAGTGTATTCTAGTCCTCCATTTTATGTGGACTCATGTATACTTGACAATTGTTATGAATGCCAAAAAAGCTTTTATATCAACCGAACGTGGACACGGTTCCACACCAAAAGCTCTAGTGTGAATGCATCCTAATCGTACATGCGCATGCACATGAGATGTGCAGAGTCAAACCTGCTCTCTGCAAGCTTAAGTCCCTGTGAGTGGAGTCTAATGCGGTGAGGGTAGGTGTAGTCAGGAAACTCTGTAATACATATTTCATGGATTAAAAGTGAGCTGCTAGTCTCACATGCCACTGTAATTCCCTCTAAAGCAGAAGACAAATTGGAGAAAAAAAGATGAATGAAGTCTGCACTGCTCTGTTATGGCTGCATCAATGTGCATCAGGGAAACAGCCGAAAACTCGGCACATCCTCTTCCATACAAATGAACAAACTAATAAACAATGCAGAACTTATGGAACATACCTGCATAAACACAGACATCAAACACTTGACACTGACATTCCACTCAGTCACTGCCTCTTGTTCACACCCCTCACGCGCACACACACACATATAACAGGAGGCACTTTGAGCGGGCAGGATTATCCAAACGTGCTCTTTCCTGATAAGTGGATTAATGCAACATTTTCATTTGACTTTTTCGCTGAGGCAGAGACCCTCTACAGAGGCGCTACTTAGAAAGTTAGCCAAATCTAGCTTTGGATTATGTCACAGGGAAGTTCTGTTTCAATACCAAGAGGAGAAAATGCACTTCTGCGCAGATTTTCTTCCATTACCCACTGCTAGTGAATGCCACTCATTCTCTCCCTCCTTTCAAAAGAAGAGAACACGATCTGAAATGGATGCCATTCCATTCCAGAGCAACGACACTTGGATGGAGCTTGTCGTCCTCCTTTCATCTTCTCTTGTGCCATTGAACTCTGATATTGATCACATACTGGCTGAGATTTTTAAAAAGTTGACCTTTAACCTCTTCGAGGGCCTCTTTTTGAAGACTACGGCCATGTTAAAGTGACAGAAGATGGATGCAACAACAAATCCATTAGAATCAGCTCAAGCTCTCATGCTAATACTCTGGAAACAAAAGTCAGGGACTACTTGCCTCTTGTGACCAGCTGGAATGCAGCCTGTAGAGAACGAATGGCATCTTAAGGGTCTTTCGCACTAGAGGAACCTTTTCATAGCTCCTAGAACTTTTGCCGTGTTCACACTAGGGGTGGGAGAAAAAAAAAAAAAAAACGATGCATCGATGCATTGCGATTCGTCAACAATTCTGGATCGATTCTGAGAAGTTCAGAATCGATTCTGAGCTTATTTTTAACTGCAGTTGCGAGATGACGCTGTGTGTGCTTATGTGCGTGTCCACTGGCATGGAGCAGAGCGAGCATTTTCAATTCATTCACATGGAATTTGAGCTTCACTCTCGCGAGCCTGAAGATGCTCAACATTCATAGGAATGAACTGAATATACATGCTCCTTCGCATACACACACACCACTCAAACCTTCAATAAAATAATCTTTCATACAGTTCGAAAAAGCTAGAGCGAATTACATGCGCGCCCATTGCGCGGACATTCGCGTGGTTCATCATTGCACAGGATGTGCGCTGTGAGCGAAATGCGCTTGCAAGTTGTTCTCGCCCGCCGGTAGGCCTATTTTCCTTACAAATGCTCTACGAAGGCATCGTTTATGTTGTTTGGAGTGCTGTGGGCTTGTATTTTATAAATATGAAACTCACTGAGGCTAAGGCTGCTTTTAATTTCCACGTGCGCTTTGTGAAGAGTGCTTGTGCAAGTGGCTGTGTGCGACTCCGTTTAAGTGTTTAAATGTAGCCTACTTGCATATCAAAATGCTTTTATGACGCGAAATTAATGTAAACACAGTCAGTTAGATGTCTTGAGGGAATAAACAGACAGGACAAAAACATCTTATATTTCAAAAGACATCTGTGCATTATTGTGAATGCAGCTTATTCTTCTGCTGTGTATGATGACATCAGTAATAAACAACCGTAAAGCTGAGAAAGATAAAAAATTTAAAAAAAATCCCTCACAGCTTTTCAATGTAAAACATTCAGATAGGCCTACTCTTAAATACTGAAAGCACTCTTTGTTTATTGCTTGTAATGTTTCATTGTTCCTCTTTATTATTATTATTTATTAGACACTTTTGCTTTTGTTTTGAAGCTGTTTATAGCCTGTATTTAAAAATCTTAACATACAATTTTATTAATTATTTTTTTAAACTAGTAAGTATTTAAAAGGTACTTATAATTACATAGACTATATATTAAATAAAAAAATTAAAAAAAAAAAAGTTTACAAAACTAACTAACTAATTAATTAATTAATCAATTAATTAATTAGTTAGTTAGTTAGTTAGTTAGAAAAAAAGTGGATCAAGAATTGTTTTGGAATCAGATCGTGACTCCCAGAATCGGAATCGGATCGTGAGGTGCATAAAGATTCCAACCCCTAGTTCACACCGCAGGAACTAACAATGATTTTAGTTCTAGAAACTCCTTTTAGGGGAACTAAATTAGCTCCTACTTCAGAGTAGGGTCTAAACCAGCGCTATAGGAACTATCAGTGGCATGAGTGTACGTTGATTGGTCAAACGCCGGCACCCGGCATTTTTAAAAAGCCGTGTAAACTTATTTACTTCACAAACATGGAAAACAGCGATAACGGCATTTACCTGTTGTCTGCAGGGTTGTGTTCTTTTCTCAGCCTCAATGATATGTAATACTGAAAGTTGTCAAAGGAGATTTCATCTCTTAGCCGCACTTTGCGTAAATTATGCGTTTACATCACATCTCCGTTATCACGAAACCCATGACACACAACAAACACAGCTCCGATCACGGCATCCTCCATCCACCGGTTTTTAGCGTTTGTAAATGCCACGCTTAAAGACGCAGCTGTCTGCCGCTTCTGAGTTCCTATTCCCGGTGCAAATGCAACCAGGAACATCGCCCGGGGGAGAAATAAGTTCTCTGGGAACTATCCTAGTGGCTAGTTCCTAGAACTATTTAAATGCCCCTTTAAATGCCAGAAAAACTAAAAATCAAAAGGTTGTGCATAAAATCATCCCTTCTGTCCTGATCTAGCAGATATGAGCCATTAGATTTCTATTTTTCCAGCAACAAAACAATCAGTCTTTAACAATGGCCCCATTTTATAGTTATGAACTTCTATAACTGCACAGATTTCATTTCTCTTTTAAACAGTTGGAACATAAAAAATTTTCTCGGCTGTTGCCAGGGCAGCAGGGGAGATGCTAAAACATGGCATGCCTCAGTACAAGGCCTCATCCTCACACCACATTGTGTCCTAGCAACAACTAAAAGCCTGTTAATGAGTGATTGCATTTTACTTGAAAATTCATTGCTGTAACCACTGTCAACCCAATATTCACAACAGTGGTCAGTTAATATGTGTTTCATTGACCATTGCTTTAGGTCCATCCCAATACTGAATATCTGGTTATAACCTCAATTTCATCTAAAAAAATAAAAAATAAAAATAAAAAATAAAAAAAACCAGTAATAATTAGATGCTACGTTTGACTCTGAAGATCAAAGATGATTAATTCTATACACTACTAATTTAAGTTAAAGCACTTCTGACATTTAATGAGCCAAAATTGAATGATTGCCACACTCATATCTTCTTGAGCTGGATAAATTCTGAATGAATTCAAACATTCCCACACTGTTTGCATTAATATGCAAACAGGCATCTTATCACACAGAGCGTTGTATAAATCTGTTGACTACCGCTGGGTGCATACACGGGGAAATGCAAAAATCTGATCTGAGATTAAACTCCATGCTTTCCATTTCCCGTCTCTAGTGTCAGAATATTTGAATGATTTCAGGTCAGTGAACCAGACTTCTGTAAAAAGAAGAGGCAATAAAATATTGTTTTCTAGGAGCTGCCTTACGATCATACAAGGATAATATAAAGCTGCATTAGTAATCCACGCTTCTGGTGATCATTTATGAGAAAACGTCTGTGTGAGGAAATGTGCTGTCATATTTCTTTGGTGTTAAATCTAGCAGGCTGCGATTTTCGATATTCTGCACATAAACACTGAATTGTTTGGGTGAGAGAAGTCATGAACAGACAATAATGCGCAGCTTTACAATCTGTCTATCATATTTTAATGAGTCCCAATATGACAATTTTCAGAACACCCCACACCAGTTTATACCCTGCTGTCCCAATTAAAACTGCAACTTTGATGCAAAGTATTTCTGTTTGTTATGAGTGACACAGATGGAAACACTTCATGTTTTAGTTACTTCAAAATATTTTTTGAAATCACCCCATGTACTTTCTTAATACACATTCCTGCTTTTTTGTGAGTGATTCATTGATTCATGTTAACGAGCTAACAACTTTTTAGAGCATTCATCAATCTAGGTTTAATGTTAATCTATAAATATTTTATTCTATTAAATTATTCTATTATTTTATCTTTACGTTCATTTGACACTTAACACATTTGAGAATGGAAACTCGACAAAATAGGAATTTTTACATAATTTTGTAAACGGTTTTGTCCGTTCAAGAGTATATATTTTTAACACGTTAAACTGAAAAAAAAATAATAATAATTAAATCGCAAAAATAAACATTAATTTTGACAGCCCTAATATAATTTCTCTATAATATTGCATCAAAATAAAATAACTTGCTTCACCTTAGAAACGACTTTCCTTTTCTAGCTGAAGCGCTTTTCATTTTTCAACCCATCCCCTTCATCTGCCATATTGAGACTTTTTATTATCCAATTAATTCTTAATGGGAACATTTTTGGCTTTATCTTTGTTATTTACATTTTGGGACATAATGAAGACTAATAAAAATACTAATAGAATATTGTGGGGAATGAGTTTTGAAAATATATTGAATAACTGCAAGGGCACTAGTGTGCACATATTTGTGTCTAAATACGTCAACAGTTCTCATGTCAATGCCCTGTGCTTTGCAATTCTTTGCAAAAAAAAAAATAATAATAATAATAAATAAATAAAAAAAGAAAGAAAAAAAACAAACATTTGCAGTTCTATGAATAAATTCGATATGTTCAAGGTCTGTGTGGTCAGTCTGCTTAGTGACTCCAAACAGAATACAGAAACTCAGAAAGAAAACAACTCTGCTTCCATATGCAACATGGAAAGAAACTTTACAGAAAGAATAAGGCATAACGTCTGCGCGAGAATGTCAGTCTCTCACCTTCTTGCCAATGAGCTTCTTTCTCAAGAATTCCCGAGCCTCAAACATGTAAGGAATGTCGTAGAGTGGACGGAAACGCTTGTCTTTGTCCTTGTTCTTCTCCTGTAGAGTCAGACAGAATAGGCAAAGAGAGAGAGAGAGAAAGACAGACAGACAAAGTCAATATCACATAAGTGAAAAATAGCCTTCCGTCCCAAACAGGCACAACATTTAAATCACTTCCTTAGAGTCTCATATGACTTCCTACCAAAATGAGGTTTGGAGCTTCCTGTCTTCCTCCCCCTCT
Organism: Ctenopharyngodon idella; assembly: GCF_019924925.1. NCBI lineage: Eukaryota > Metazoa > Chordata > Actinopteri > Cypriniformes > Xenocyprididae > Ctenopharyngodon > Ctenopharyngodon idella. Next base: position 5,877,772 of record NC_067223.1, on the reverse strand, counting down.
TTCCAATTTTACCATTCTCTTAAAACCTAATATCCTTCCTTTTCCCACACAGCCATGCTAATGTGTCAGGATTGGTAGATGACACGTCTCATTGTCTCAATCTCTTGGTGTGCCAGGCATGTGACTCCGCAAGCTATACGAGATGCTCACTGCCACACACATTGATATACTAGAAATAGAACCTCATTTACATTTTTCATAAGAAAGGGAAAAAAGGCTGTTATTTTCCCAGAGAAATGCCAAAAAAACACTCAGTATGCTCAATATTCGAGCTCCTGTATCGCAGCTGAGGCCATGACAGCATGAATTAACATACAACATTGACTACATTCAGAGCCACTCTGCATAAAATAGGAAAAAAGGTAATTTGTGTGTTGAGGGAAGGAACACTAAACAAATGGCTTCATCTTTTATACTGAATCAGTAGATCTAGTTAACAGAACCAGTCTGATTCGCTCATGATTCGGACTGATTTAGTTTAAGTTCAGTTTAAGCCACTCTACCTGAAGTAGAAAAAAAGTTGTTGTTTCTTTTGTGTTGTACAAAGGAACACTTAGGCCCTGTTGCGTTTTGGTCGATCGGATCACAAGTGGATGAGGGAGACACATACCCATTTACACCTGGTATTTTAATCAGTCTCTTTTGTCCACTTTCAACCACTTCTGTCCTGATTTGTAAATGTATGGGGTTTTTTCAGATCTTTTTGAAATAAGCTCGCACAATTTTATTTGGAGACGACGGAAAAACAATCAGAGCATCAGCTTTCGTTTCTGCACTGACAGCCGCAAGACCACCCCGAACGTGGTGAGTGGGTGTTAAAAATCAGGCATGGTGAGAATATTGTGCTTGGTACATTTTTCGTCTTCAAACCAAACTTGGGTCTTCAGCCAACAAAGTTTAAATCCTGTCTGGCTAGTGTGCTCCATAATGTTTACACATTAGGTCAGAAGGCGGAGAGTAGGTGGTCTTCCAGTGGCTGTTCGAACACATTTGACCACATGACCGTCTACACCATGAAAGCAATCTGGTCGAATGAGTTTTTGACTACCTATGGAAGGGGTCGAACGTGGACAAGCTCAAAACTTTTTACACCCTATTTACACCTGTATTTAGCGTCATTCACTTGTGATCTGATTGACCAAAACATCTTAATACCAGGTGTAAACAGGACCTAAGCAAATCACTCCATCTTTTCAATGAAACAGTAGATCCTGTTAATAAAGCCAGTTTGATTTGCTCATTCTTTGGACTGATTCAGTCCTTAAGTTGAAATCATTGATTCAATGATCAAGTCACAACTATTAACAGCCTGGTCGAGAGAAAAATTATTAGGGAATAAAGACTTATTTTTATTTTGGCTGAACAAACTATTGCATTGCTTTGAAATATTTGAAAGTGCACAAGTTGTTTCTATGGTGCTTTATAAACCTTAGGAAAGATCTGCTTCCCATTCATTGTAACTGCATGGAAAAAGAAACAAGTAGATTAATCAAAATATCTCCTTTTATGTTTCACAGAACGACAAGAGGGTGAGTAAATGACAATTTTATTTTTCAGTGAACTATCCCTTTAAGAATCATGTGCCGATATTGCTCTACAGCTACTGAATTCTTTAGAATTGGCTCATTCCAGGCAACAACTTGCTTAAAGGAAAAACATAAGCAAGAGCAGAAATAAACTAGAGAGAGACTACTAACAACACAGCCAGGATGAGGCGTAGCTTGTGGGAGAGATGAGAGAGATCGGAGTGTTAACCCCAAGGACCAAATCTTAGGGCGAATAAAAGCATATTGACTTAAAAAGCATAAATCTCAGCGATTTTTAAATCCTCACGCTCTGATTCCAGCGAACGTTTATCTGTGCTGAAAATAACTCACCTAAAACCACATTATCTGCACCCACATGGTCTGATATTTGGTATAAAATAAAACCGTATCCACCACCCACTTCTGAGAGTGAGACGTTGCATTTAATGCACAGAGACATCTTTCAGGACGGCTAAAGAACTGTGCCGATGGAATATAATACAGACAGAAACCCCTGGTGAAAGAGAGGACAACCCATTTCAAGCCTGTCTATAAATATCCATGGCAATTCCTTTCCCCCAAGCAAGAAAAGCAGAGGGAGGCCATGCAGTTGTGCGTTAGAGTGTGTGTTTTTGTGTAAGTGTTGGTAAGAGCGAGTGTTCTGGGTTTTGCTAGTTGATCATGAATGTCAGCAAGCATGTTACATACACAAATACAGCAATCTGTGCTTTTGTTTTGAATACGAGCAGGCTAAAATCATGCAATATTTGACCCGTGTGATGGGGTTAATGTACTAACTGAAGCTGTAACATGCAAGCGCCGTATGTCACTGATAAAACACTCCGAATCAAGAAGCAAATGATCCTTTGAATCTTAAGCAATGAACAAATTTAATATTTTCATCTCATTATGTCCACTAGGCAGTTGTAACACTGCTGAATAGCAAAATCAGTGGACAACAAAAAGCTTGGTGTCGATTGTCAAGATAAAAAGTCTTTGTCATTGTATTGAGCAACTCAAGTGTGTTCTGCAAAGACATGGAAGGCTGGTTACTGAACCGTGTGAGGAGAAATGAGGATTTCTGCGCCTGGCTGACATGCCGATGTTTGCCTGTTACTGGCTCCTAAAAATGACGGTTTGGCTGCATGCAGTGAGCGCAAGAATGGTTTCATTCTGCAAAGGCTAACAGGACAGAGCAAGACCTGAGCAACCATCAGTCAGGTACGACAAGAAAAACAATCATGTGTGGCTACATTAGGGGAAAATGACTATTACTACACTTAAATGTTTAGTTAACTCAAATGAAAATTTTCATTTACAAAATGACACAAATCTTGACCTAAACATGTGTAATTTGAGCAGTGACTCAAAATCAGTAAGTCTTAAATTATTAGATTTTAGGACATTCTTACTTGTTATTGACCCTAGCACCGCTTCAGAAGACTTCTTGACTTATAGAATATAGTGCACACTAGTGTCGTCAAAAGTAGCGACTTCAATACCAAGGTCAATACAGAAATTTTAAAAATGTGACGCTTTGAGCTCTGTTGAGCGGATTCGTAAACACCTCTGATTGGCCACCGTGTTCACATGCTCAACAGATGTGTCTGTGATTGGCTACAGTGATGAACGCTTCAAATACATGTTGTAAATAGACATCAATGAGGCTCTTCACCGAGCACTTACACAGGTACACACGGGAGCATTTGAAAGCGGGCGTCTATCAGTGGACCGGTCACATTTTTAATTTCAGTATCGACTTTGTATCAAAGTCCATACTTTTGACAACACTAGTGCACACATCATATGAACTACTTATATGATACTTTTATGGTGCTTTTTTGAGCTGGACAGTCCTAGTGCTCATTAAATGTGGAATTGCTACAATCTTTCCACTTTTAAAGCCCATAGAATAAAGTCACATGTTTGAAACAAAATGAGGGAGCGTAAATGACGGGTTTGTTTTGCCTTCAATCAAGCCTAATGTATTATCTAAGAGCGACATGTCATGCAACACATCTTAGTTCCTGATGTTTAAAATCACACACACCTCTCACACATACATAGATTTCTTTGTCTCGTACCTATATGCACCACTTGCATTTTCATTCCTGATTCTCTCTCTCTTTTTCTCATTAGCCAATCTCATTATCTTCAGGTGATAAATGGTCCAAGGATTGAATGTGACTCTAAAGCAGAGAGAGAGAATGAAGAGCTCTCTCTACCGTCAGGGAACAACCAATCAACACCCTCAACAAATACAGTAATGCAAGGATGATGTATTTTTATAGGTCAAAACCCAGAAAATAAGTTAGCATTTTAGCACTTCCAGTTCCATCATCCTGAAGTCAATGGGTTTTTTGAACGGGTTTTTGGTTAAATGCTTGAAATAAGGTCTGTGGTGAACACAAGCTCAAGATATTTTGTTTTATTTTACAATATAAAATACATCAGTAATATCCTCTTGTGATTTTTTTTTTTTTTTTTTGCAAACTATTATAAACTCGAAATTTCAGGGAAAACATTTTTAAACAAAGACTGAAAGGATTGTCAGAAGCTTAATGGTGGTGACAAGTCATGCTACTGTCCAGTTGTTTGATTATAGCCTACATTTAGCTTGTGATTTCTGCTGATTTCATTTATGCTTCAAAATGTGTTCATTTCTGAAGATTATCACAAACAAAAAGTCTAAGAATCAAACTTTTTGTTCGTCACAGACCTTATTTTCTGCAATAATCCATAAACCAATGTAAAAATCCTATTAGGTTTTTGTTGAGAAAAAATGCTTCCAGGTTGGCCTACAAAAATATGTCATTAGCAGCACTGCTGCACTCTATACTGATTAACAGGAAGCCAGCTGATTGGCACAGGGGTCTAGAATGAACATATTAAAACGATATTTCACACAAAAATTTAAATTGTCAATTTACTTATACTTGACTTTTTTTTTTCCATGATATTTTGGATGTTTTATCCATTTGTCAATATAACAAGTTAAAGGAAACTAATGTAAAATAAATGAATAATTAATTTTGGTCAACTACACCTTTAAACAAACACAACCCCTTTAAATCATCTGTTCATGTTTTTAACAAATTAAGTCTTTGATCAGAAGGACTAATTGTTCAGAAAGATATGCAAGTCCATATAAGCAATCTGAGGAAAGATTAAAAATGTGGGAGTTACATTAAAAAAAGCAGAAAAAAAAGAAAGTGTCAAAGCTCCATTTGCACTTAATTTGTTTATCTTGATGTTCTAGATGTCATTTTGCACATGTAAATTGTTAATTAAGCATACCCTTTTAGACCATTTGATTGCCATTAACGGCAGATAGTACTCAGAGAATGTCACTTAAGTAAAAGATGCTTTGTTCAATTTAAGCATTTGAGCAATTTGAGTACTGAAGCGTGACACCTTGTTTACTAAGAATGAACAGGAAACCTGCATATTGAATGTGTAATTTTCTGGCTTTAAATCGATGTGAAAATTCAAATAGATGTAACTCAATCTTATGTTTACTGCAATGCATTCATTGAATATTGTGTTTTTCCTTTCATATTATGCAGAAGAGCCAATATATTTTTAGTGGTAATTGACAGCATGTCATAGATGTTTAATTTGTATTTAACCCACAATACATTCATTTTTGGGATGGGTGTGTGCGGCTCATGCACAAAACGTGTGCCACAGACACACAAGAAGAAAAAAAAAAAAAAAAAAGACACCCATAGGGATTTCCTAAAATGACGCATGTTATCTACTTCTGCGGCAGGGCATATTTGGAGTTTCTGCACAAGAGCGCCCTCTGGCTTTCAAATGGTGAAACATTTACTACTGATCACAGAGCCGTACAGCTCTGACAAGCTGCGCATAAAATAATCGCAGCCTTTGCCAAATCGTGTGCAGTTTAAATGCTATAAATCGTTCAGTCCTATAATAATCATATACATATTCATATACAAATTCATATAAATTATCAATTGATTCATTTTACAATCCTACTCCCAGCCTTTTTAGACTAAGGAAAAACATTTCATTCAGGCAAGAAAGCTGGCGTTTTAAGTTCCATTTGCATATCCTGTCATGCCAGTGACTATATGCCACTGCAATAGACGCATCTTGCAGTATTAAGTTTAAAGAACAGATTGTTAATTTAAATGATGATCAAACATGGGAATGATCATAAATTGACATCCCCAATCCCCAACTTTAACTACACCTAACTAAACTTCATCTGTAAACGTCAGAACAGATGAAGCTGTTCTATTCAGCTATAGTGTATTCAAACTTTGCATGAAAAGCAAGTCTAAATTTAAACGAGTCAAAAGATTCTTAATCGTCAACAAACAAGGACCTTGACGATGCAAAAAAAAGTGGAAAACCTGAGAAAAGATTAATAATTTGGTACATGTCAAGAGCATAATTGAGGTGAAAACCTTTCAGCTTCTCACGTAAAAGCGCATAAGTCTCGCACGACAGACGGAATTGGAGTATGATGACCCTCAGCATCAGTCACGAGAGTCGCGCTGAGCAATTTAAACTCATACAGCTGCAGAGATGCCTTAGAAAAATAATCAGCATTTAAGACCGAAATTACAATGCCCTCTTAAAATAAATCAGCAGTGACGAACAACAGTGACGCATGGAGAAACAGAATGAAAAAAATGAGAAAGGGAGGCCACAGAAAGAGGGAAAGAGATGGAAAGAGGGGAGAACAAACAACCGAGATGATCTTTTGAAGCACAGATATTAAAATAAATGTTAAAATGTGAGCTATATATTGTTTTTATTAAAAAAAAAAAAAATGCAGTAAAAACTATTATTGTGAATTATAATTTATAAAATGTAAGTTATTCCTGTGATGCAAAGCTATATTTTTAGCAGTCATTACTCCAGTCTTCAATGTCACATGATCCTTCAGAAATCATTCTAATATGATGATTTTACTTTTTTCAGGATTCTTTGATGAATACAAAGTTCTAAAGAACAGGTACATAGTATGTTATATTAATGTTCTGAGGTGCATGGCACTTCATATCTGACCTTGCCCTAGGGCACCCATGTGAGTCACGCTTAACTTGTATTGAACCCAGAACATTCCATTACAAAAAATAAAATTTTGTTTTACAACATCCATGGGTCATTACTCTCAAATGATTGGAAGGAAGTTCGCTAGAATTCCAAGAGTCAAGTGATCCTGAGGCAAAGCAGAGTCGTCTGCAAGAAAGAGCCTGACCAACCATGTGTGAGATGAGCCATGGAACCATACAGTGACCCCAGACAGAGGCCACAGGACACGCATACACACAGAAACACATGCCTTCAGCATGCAGGCACAGCAGAAACACACACACACTATGAAAAGACACAATGTGGCATTCAAACACACACTCAGAGCACAAACACACCGAGCAAGGTGACAGCAAATGACACGGAAGAGTCATTCAATGACCAATACATTGTATATTGCTATTTCTGTAGGGAAGACAGTGGTATGGCGGCTTCGGCTTTAAACCCAGATGTCAACATTTCCCCTGCAGTCCCCTCACACACACACATACAGTGGGAGTGAGGATGACTCATTGAGCTGCTCTGACATAACTCCTCCCCCTCCACATCCTTGTGAGTGCTCCTAAAACGGCTGACACCACCACGCAGCTGGAAATAGCTCGCCATGGCGCAAAAAATAAGCCTCCATCTGGCCAAGAGAGGAAGGGGGAAAATGAATGAGGAAAAGAAATTAGGCATGGCACATGAAGTCACATTTCTCTCTAAGGGATAGTTCGCCCGGTCAAAAATGTCGTGATGACGACAATGTCGAAACGCCATTGGTTCAGTGTAGTAACCAAATGCCGTATTTTTTTTAATGCAAATATTAGTGAAAAATAGGAGTGGGTGATACAACCCAAGTCTTACTTCATGATATGAGAAACCATTTCATGATAGCGATCTCATAATATAGTCTTTTTTTTTTTTTTTTTTTTTACTATTTTTGTTATTAAAAATAACATTTAATAACATTTGTATAATTTCAATTATACAAGTTAAAGTCACCATTAACTCAAAATAAACAACTCTTATATTCTTGTATAAATGATTTATCGATGCATATCATTATTTCTAAGAAATTCATGTGCCATAGTAATATTTAATCAAAATAACTTCCCCTTCCACTTGTAGCAACATCTTTTCTCTTTGTCTTTTGCTGTTTGATTAACATTAATGAAATTAATGAATGATTTTTTCTTCAGAATTTCGAGTTTATATCCCACAATTCTAACTTGTTTTTCCTCTCAGAATTGTGCAAAAAAAGTCTGAATTGTGAGTTAAATCTATGTGAAATGTTATAGCTTTAAATATTATTTCATGCTGTAACTGAAGGGCTAATACATTATATCCCCTATGAACTACATATGTGAATATTATGTAGACCTATTGTTGATATGAAATTCATGATTTAATAGTAGACTAATCATCGCCGGTTTCATCGGTCCAGTCAAACAAATGTCTGCGTTTAACTTCAAAGGGCATCTTTGACGCCAGTATTCTATAAAAATGAATACTCTTTATTTTACATTCCGAAGTCACAACTAGACAGTTTTTCTCTGATTCCATAGATTTTGCCAGTTTTCCTCCACTTGTTACTGTTTTTCTACCCCGCTGTGACGCAAAGGTGATGTCTGCTCCCAAATAGTCTATAGGGTCACACAGCCAATAACAATAAAGCGATTACATAGCCACAGGAAGGAAAAAGGGGGTCCCAGCATTAAGTGACAAGAGCGAGCGAGCGAGCGAGCGAGAGAGCACGAGAGCGCGAGAGTGACACAGACAGACAGAGAGAGAGACAGACAGAGAGAGAGAGACAGAGAGAGAGAGAGAGAGAGAGAGAGAGAGAGAGAGAGAGAGAGAGAGAGAGAGAGAGAGAGAGAGAGAGAGAGAAACAATAGGCAGCAGCTGTCAGAGTTCATCTTCGTGTTGGTCAACACATCTGGCCTCAAATCCCCCCAAAGTCCTCACAGCAAGAAAGAGAGAGAGAGAGAACAGTACAGACAAATACACACAGATCCCCGGGCTGGCCTGAGGTCAGGTTTGTCTCTTTGAGTTGAAGTGTTTGTACGGCATGGCGCAGGGACAACAGTTTCACGCCCTGCGTTGAACTGAGGAAGGGAGAGTGTTTAAAAATCAGGATGAGAACGAGCGTGAGAAACAGATGGCTAGAAAGAAGATAGAACTGTCACACCGTGACACCAGACGTGATGCGATAAAGCGACAAGCAATAAAAGCTCTTTTATGTTAATGTGAGTTTTTGTCCTAAGCAAGCGGCAAGCAACAGGACATTTTGTCAGTTACTTGGTTTCTATTTAATGTAGCGTTGGCTGGGTGGCCCTGTGTATATTGTATATTACACATCAAATATGTTCTGATTGGCCGTTAGGTGCCTACACACTAGAGGAATCTTTAACGGAGTGTTTGATGGATGAGAATGTGCAAGAGCCAGGGCAATTTTGAAACAGAGTGTAAATACTGTGAACTGAAAATTTAGACGCACAAACAAACCCAGACTTTTGTTTGCAGTTGACAGCGTCACTTTAATAAACCCTTGCATTTGTCCTCTGCATCCTTGTGATGCACAATCCCCATTCAAAATAAATAGATTTGCATTTTTCTTAACATTTGGTTAGGACATGGCATAGAGATTAAACATTTTAAAACAAAGGTACACAAAACTAGCATAAAACAGCTAACTTTATGAACTACAGGTGCAATCACATTTGCTATTGTTCTGAAATCTCACAGGCGAAACCCAGTCACTTCGATAGGAATCTACGCAATCGGGAGTTTCGCCTGAGAGCGAAACTTTGCCACAGATTTTGGATTTTGTCACCTGTAATGTGACATCACCACTTAACTGTATACACAAACATGTTGTGAACTGACAAACTCTTAAAATTTGCCTCTGAATGTGTGCGAGAAGCACACAGAGTGCTGACAACGTGCACGTGCACAAACACAAAGCCATTACCGAGAGCCATTTTGATAAACGCAATCAAAAGAGTAACTGATAAAAATGACTGCAGCTGTTCTGAAACCATTGTACAGCTGCTGCTTGAACATACGCAGTTTAAATTAATTACGATGCCAATTTAAAAGTTGTTGTGCGCTAAACTATTGGAGACTTGCAAGCCAAAATTGATTAGTTTGATGAAAAGATTACCAGAGATCTTGTTAGTTAGGTAACAACATGTCAAGGTTAATGTAGCATTAGATTAGGAAGGAAAAATATAGGTAGCCGTCCCTATTCGATTGCAAAGGAACAGATCTTGAATGACTATCGACACATTTGCAGAGGGTCATCATGTTAAATGAAGTGAACAAAACAAGTTGGGCGCTACCAACCTTTCTTCATTCTAACCCATTGAAAATTCCTCAAAACACTACATTAACCATTTATAAAAATGAATAGAAACCATCATAACCTGATCTCCAGCAGGTCCCTTAGAACCAAGAAGACAGAACAGTTAATGAAGTGTAATTGTTTGGTACACAAATAATGTTTGAATTTCTCCTAACTGACTTTTATTCAGACCATAGAACTAAAGGGTCAAAGGTCAGATTTGTCATGCCAGCACCATTATTGATGAAACCTCACATTCAAGGGCAGCATGACCGCAATGACTGTAATGCTTTAGAAGCACAACTTTGCACATAACTCTCTCTCTCTCTTTCACCCTTAGTCGAAGTGCGCAGCCGAGCAGGGAAAACGTACTGCAAGAACATCTGGTGCAGAGATGCACTACAGAAGATACAGTCTGTAAACTGAACAGGAGTGCGGGTTTCAAAATAGCAAGTACCTCCAACACATCAATACCTTTACAACATGGCTGTGCCCGGAAAAATGCTACCGTCGCAGACAGTATAAAAAGGGAGAAGGCAACATCCGAATCCTTTCTACTAAGATGCCTTTATCTGGTTGGTTTTTAAACGATAAATGTATCCTCAGCTGCCTATGGTAGAACTGCATCTGTGCATTGATATCCATTTAAAAAAAAAAAAAAAAAAAAAAAATACTTAAAACTTGTTTTATAATGGAAAATTAGCATTATAGTCACTACATGTGTGCTTAAATATCTCTAAAGCTTACATTCATTTAGTTTTAGATCATTTGATTGTTTCATTAAGAGATGCACATAATGCTGCTGTTAAGTCACCGACTTATTTGTGGAGCAAGGCAAATGCCATTGGTTGTATGCATGTGTCTGACACCTAACACTGCCGGTTGGTCACCATGGTATTATGATAATTACATCATGCTGCTTGATACACTAGCTCAGCACCATCTGATCTACCTTCTGTAGAATGAAAATACTGTAATAAAATAAGCAGTGCTTTGCCCGTGGCAAACTTGCCACGATTCAAGAGTGTTGTGGATGGTTGCCAGATCATTGCTATGCAGTTACTGGTTAGGGGTTTGATAACATCCCTGACCTTAAATATTCACTTCAGAATTAAAATTCTGATAATTTACTCACCCCCATGTCATCCAAGATGTTTGTCTTTCTTCAGTCGAAAAGAAATTAAGGTTTTTGTGGAAAACATTCCAGGATTTTTCTCCATATAGTTAACTTCAACAGTTACCAACGGGTTGAAGGTCCAAACTGCAGTTTAAATGCAGCTTCAAAGGACTTCCAGACGAAGAATAAGCGAAACAATCGGTCAATTTCTTAAATAAAAATATATATACTTTTTAACCACAAATGCTCATCTTGCACTAGCTCTTCGATGCACCACTCATTGTGATCACGTTGGAAAGATCACGCGTGACGTAGGAGAAAGCACTGAGCAAGTGTTTACAAAGCAATTGTGCAAAGACTAAGTCAAAAGGCCTTTACAAAAGAAAGGTAAACAACGATGTCTGGCAATTTTGTAGTTGGAGGAGAAAGTGACCTTTCTAACATGATTACGTAATGCATGGCACATCGCAGAGCTAGTGCAAGACGAGCATTCGTGGTTAAAAAGTATATACATTTTTATTTTTAAAAAGATGTCCGATCGTTTCGCTAGATAAGACCCTTTTTCCTTGGCTGGGATTGTGTAGATCGCTTTGAAGCTGCATTGAAACTGCAGTTTGGACCTTCACCCTGTGGTAGCTGTTGAAGTCCACTATATGGAGAAAAATCCTAGAATGTTTTCCTCAAAAACCTTAATTTCTTTTTGACTGAAGAAATTTTAATTCTGAAGTGAACTAATCCTTATGGATAGTTCACCCAAAAATGTAAAATTGTCAATTTACACAATCTCATGTTGTTTCAAACCCCTAAGACTAATGTTCATCTTCAAAACCAAAAAATATATATTTTGAAGAATGTTAGTAACCAAACAAATTTGGTTATCATTGACTATCAAGAAAAGACATTTTTCAAAATATCTTTGTATGTTTCACAAAAGAAAGTCATACAGGTTTAGAACAACATGAGGGTGAGTACATCACAATTTTCATTTTTAGGTGAACTATCCCTTTAAGACAGACAATAGTGATATTTGCCTTACCAAACACATTTAAAGAGACTATGAAAGCAGAAATGCTGAAAACTGAACAAAGAAACAGTCTGAAATGGCACTAACATCTCATTAAAATGTACTATAAATTCAAAAGATCAGTTTTCTGTCTGTCTAAATCAAGCTTTCAGGTTTCTCTTTCGAGAAAAATGAACATGTCAAAATATTAAAAAACTAAATAAATCCATTTTTAAAAGCTCTCTGGTTCATCTGATGCTGCCAAAGCACATATGAGATCTAAATACATTCGTAATCTTTATTGTTTTGTAATCATCTCTGATCTGATTAAAGCCATCTTTAAGCTGCCAGGATAGAAACACGCTGTGATCCGAATGCTCGCAGCAGCCCCGTATCCATAGATACAGACCCACAGCTCCGCATTCCAGCTCTCTGTTTACATGTGCATGACAAATTGCGACTCTCTGAAAGCCTCCTTTAAAAATAATCACAAACTTCATTAAAGATTTCAAACATATTGCTACATCTATCAAAAGTACAAGAGCACAAAACAAAAATGTGCATGCAACTGTAGTGCGCTGTTATTTAAAGTCCACCCTAATAAACTACATGTCTAATTTGCTAAATCAACACCGAAGCTCATTTTTTACCAACATGCTGAATCATCGTGTCTTATTATAGGAGGTCAGGGGGTCAGGAAGAGGGTGGCTAATTGCAGCGAGATGTTCACACTCCAATTTTAACTGCTTTTAGTTGAACATACAGCTTTCTGATATACACACACACACTTAGCCTAGACAAAGCACCCATTACACATCAACTCTCATTAACAGCCTTAATGGGCATGAATAAGAATAGACAAGAACATTTCTGAGCGTTTGATAACTGCAAAAATGTGTGTGCGCATATGCAGCCCTGCAAAATGATGCTTCTATACTAATATGTTAACATCTAGCGAATCAAAAGTGAGTATTTGAGAATTGCATTGGATTGAATGGACGCGTATGACGTTAATAGATGAGGAAGAGAGATTCGGCGAGAGCGTGCGCTCATTATGGGAGTAGATCTATAGGGCTTTTGGCTGCAGTGCAGCACTGGTGTGTCAGAGCGAGTGGAGGGGAGGAGGGTCGGTGGGCTACTGTCTCTCTAGCTCCCCCTGGTGTCCAGTAAAGACATTTCTCAGATCTGAGAGTGAAAGATGTATGAAGGGAGGAGATTGGCACTTTTAAGAAATGGAGGAGAGAGCGAAAACCATCACATCAGCACTTTGCAAACAGTACAACAGACAGCCGGCACCCTGTGGATTCAGTAATGGCCTTAGTGACAGGGATATCCAAGGACAGACATGCATTAACTCGTACCTCGCCTTCTAGCCTTGGGGGCCTGATACTGGACAGGTGGATGGTCTTATACTCCCCAGAGTTCAGCTTCACCACGATGGCATCTGCGTTCACGACTTGCATGACCTGTACAGAAGAGGGCAAAAAGAAAATTAAATAAATGCAGAGAAAGAGAAAGGTCAAGTTAACAATGAAAATTCTGGTATAATTTACTCGCCGCAAGTTTGATATTAAGATATTTTCAAAAACCAATGACGTTTAATACTATTGATGTTCAAGTGATCTCATATTTGACTATTTTATTGTCCAATATTTGATGTAGGGCTGCAACAACTATTTGATAAAAATCGATAATAATCGATAATGAAAATCGTTGACAATGTATGTCATTATTGATTAGTCGCATCTGCCCACCGTGCACGGAAAACTTCCACCAGTCGCCTCAAATTACAACGCTGAATAACATTTCTATGGACAAAATGCATCTAAAAATAGTTAAAAAAAAAGAAAACAGAGTGAGCTGCTGCGGGAAAGGTACGTGATACAAGCTGCCCAAAACATGAAAATTTTAAGCTTCAAGCTAATGCATTAGCGTAATGTCTAACATGGCTTTCCACAGCGCAAAACCTTCATTTTACGGATATATCCTTATATGTAAGTGTTACAAATTCACTTGAGTACTTCCATTTTGCATGAAGGCTCGTCCTGACAGTCTGCGTTAAACTTCAAACAATTCAAATTCAGTGCAAAATATTCATTTTGCTGAAATATCTGTTGTTGGACGTTAAATTTAAGTTTAAAAGTTAACATGTAATTCAAGTATTTTATGAGACTGGTATCTGTAAAGAGATAACTGCGTGTAGTTGAATATAAACTAAGATGTTTCTTATGTTTACACGATAAAGAAATGACAGTAACAGGTTACTGTGTCCGGAGAGAATGTGTGTACACCTGCAAAACATTCCTCTGATCTGTTAACACTAGGGCTGAACGATTTTGGAAAATAATCCAATTGCGATTATTTTTACCAATATTGCGACTGCGATTTAATATGCAATTTTTTTTTAAGCTCTTTATCTTCTGTATTATTCAACAAAGACAAGCAATAAATCATTGTAGGAGTGGGAATCTTTAGGCACTTCACGATTCGATTCCGATTCTGGGAGTCGCAGTCCAATTCCAAAACGATTCTTGATCTTTTTTTATTATTGATTAGTCTTATTAATAAAACTTGATTATTTAATTACATATGTAATTATAAGTACTTTTTAAAATAATTACACATAAAAAAAAATGTATTAAAACAATTGCATGTTAAGAATTTTAAATAAACTATATAAAACAGGGCTTAGATTAAGCCAGGATTAGACCTTAGTTTAATTAGGAGATCTAAGTAGCTTTTATAAACGTGCCTTAGAAAACATTCAACATTACTGGTGTGCATCTTGAGACAAAACAACTGCACTGACATATTTTAAGATATGTCAGTACAAGTTACTTTCAGTTAAAACAGCTCAAAGATTTATTTTCATCTGGGACTAGCTTAAGCCTTGTCTCTGAAACCAGGGAAAAGCTAGTAGATAATAAAGAAGAAAAAACAGAAAAAAAAAAAAACGGTCCCACTTTATATTAGGTGGCCTTAACTACTATGTACTTAAATCAAAATTAAGTACAATGCGCTTATTGTGTTTAAATTGTATTGCAAAACACTTTTGCTGCTTTTGATGTGTGATATGGGTAAAGTTAGGGACAGGTTTGGTGGTATGAATAGGTTTAACAGTGGGTTAAGGTGTTAAGGGATGGGTCAACAGTGTAATTATAATGTAATTACAGAAATTACAGATGTAATTACATGCAGGTTTTTTTTTTTTTTTAAAGTAACAGTACAATGTAAAAACTTGTATGTACACAATAAGTGCATTGTATCAAATGATTAATTTCAATGTAAGTGCATAGCAGTTAAGGCCACCTAATATAAAGTGGGACCAAAAAAAAACATTAAGCAATAAACAAAGAGTGCTTTCAGTATTTAAGAGTATCTGAACATTTTCCTTTCAAGAGCTGTGAGTGATTTCTCTCTTTCTCAGCTTTACTGTTGTAAAGTCGTGCACAGCCGCATGCGCAAGCAGCACTCTTCACAAAGCGTGCATCATCATTTGAAATTGACATAACTAAGGCAGCGTTCGTAGAGCATTTGTAAGGAAAATACCGGCGGGCGAGACGACACACTGCAAGCATCAGCAAAGCATGCGTTTCTCACAGCGCATCCTTTGCAATGAAGCCCGCGAATGTAATTTGTTTCAACTTTTCCAAACTTTATTAAAGTTTAATTTATGGATGGTTCCATTGGTGTGTGTGTGTGTGTGTGAGCAATTGGAAGCAAGCAGAATAAGTTTCTATAGCACACGCAGCGCCATCGCGCATCTGTGGTTAAAAACTAAGCTCAGAATCGTTAGAGAATCTTTTCTCCAATCTCTATTGTATAGTATGACCAACACAATATTAGATAGATTAAACATAAACTGTGCTTTCCTGTAGGCCAGGCATATGCGTAGCATGCTAAGTTGAAAAAAAAAAAAAAAAAAAAAATCGTGTTGTGTCGTTCATCCCTAAATCGTGTTAATCGTTCAGCCCTAGTTAACACTAAGTTTGTGTTTTTGTTTTTCTTTATCATCTATTATTATCTTCATTTTTAATGTAGGGATTTTAACTTTTTTTTGCCTTATAGCTCTTTTGCATAGATATATTCACTATGTATGTTTTTTTTTCATATAATTCAGTTGGCATGTTTGTTTGAAGGACAGCACTGGACAGGATGTGGAATAGTGCTTTTTGTCAAAAAAAGAAAAGAAAAATGGTCTTTTATCAGATTAAATCGAATAATCGAAGAGATAATCGGCCAACTAATTATCAAAATAATCATTAGTTGCAGCGCTAATTTGATGTTTTTGTCCATTTTGAAGCATGACAGACATGGAGAACAGTTTTAGAGACAAAAAACTGTGATTGAGAACTGCGATTTCGGAACCACAAGATGACGAGTAAAGTTGTGGTCACAAGACTTTGAGCACACAAAGGCTGAATCCAAAATGGCACACTTTTATGCAGTTTCAGTCTCGTGGACTTACAATAGCTGCCGTGTGCGCGTGTCCGTTAAGTTCACGAGACCGTAGGATGTCCCATTCATCATTTTAGGTTTCAGAAGGGTGCTCGCTATGTGCCCTCGATGCACACTTCAGCTGAGCCCGCAAGTCTGCGAGCTACACAGAGGACTTTACCTGGCAGTCAAAGCGGCATTACATCACAACAGTGCGGACTCAGAGGAAGGTTTAGGGTGCCATTTGGGACCGGGCCAAAGTTTCTACGTATACTACAACAGTTGTAATATGACGTCACACTCAGTTCGCTAGAACATTTTCTCTCACCAGTGTGCTCCGCTGTCGATTCAACATGCTCAATCGGCCGAAAAGACAGATGGGGGTCTGACTAAAGCCAGCGTTTTAGAACACACTACAAAAACTGGGCCGAAAGAAAGACCCTCAATGACAGCCGACATTGGCTGACCATTTGCTTGATGTGTAAACACCTTAACAGCAACTGCCAGTCAAAACTGAGAAAAAAAAAAAAAAAAAAGACTTTGGAACATCTGCAGCAATTTAAGCACTGCGTTTGTGATATTTACCACCTTTTTATACTCAAAACTGCCTGCAGTGATCAATGTTCCCATTTTAATTCATTTTTGTAGAGACTATGATGTTTCCCAGCCTGTTTATTTGTCAAACATTTGTCAGTCACCCTAATATTCAGGAGTGTTATCGAGAAGAGTGTGCGAGTAGGTGTAAAAAAGAACGAAAGGTGGCGGCCAAGCTCCGCTTGGAGGATGGGAGAGACTCACTTGTTGCCAGAGAAACGTTACTGTACCCCGTCACGAGCCTTCTGCGGTACAAAAGCAAACAGCTGCAAACAAAACACTTCTCCCACACTCTTTTCTGAAAAGAACAACCCTCCTCTCTCTGATTCTCTCATCCTACCACCATTACTTCACCATTTCACTCACATAAGACAATGAAAGCGAGCCGACAGGGAACACAAAGGAGCTGAGAGAGAGAGGATGGGAATGGTCCATTATTTTGTTTAGAGTAAAAAGGACAGGAAGAGGATTAAATCGAGCACTTAGAAGTGCGCTAGAGCATTTGTTTTGCAACAGATCTACTAAAAAAAAAAAAAAAACTATAAATAAATAAAATAGCAAAAATGGACACTTCCCCTACAATAAGGAGAAAGAAATGTTTTGAAGAAAAGATGAGTGATGCTTGACCACACAGAAGTTGGCTCCATGACGCTAGAGTCCATCCCAAAGAAGGACACCACGATTAAATCAAAATAATAATAATATATCAGAAATTTTGTGATGTGAAGTGACGTGAAGAAACCCGAGGTTAAAACTGGCATGTGCCACCTTTGACATCTAGGTTTTGTGACAGAATCATGTTACATTACAGCTGAGAGGAATCATGTGTTACATGTGCAAGATGCATACGTTTGCGTACATGGATCATCTACACAAGACGACAAATGTCACAGAAGCTTTGATGTTTAGAATCATGTCTGAGTATATCATATCCCACGTCATCTTATATGATCATCAACTAAAGTTATTTAATAGAGGAGTCAGTGATGTGGAAGATGACGAGGTAATGGATCATATATAATCAGACCTGAACAGGCAGAGGAATGCCTCAAAAACACATGCATTATCTGATCTGAGCAAATGAAGACAAAATTACGGTCTTCAGAGGGACATGAACAGCAAAGAAGAATGATATGAGCAGAATTACTGCACAGACTGACAGATCATTTGGCTTTGAACTGAATCTTCAGTGTGGAAATTAAACAGATCACTTGCAAAAGCATTCGGCTCGGCAGTGATACGACAGAGAATGTCACAGTCTATGTATGTGTGTGCTGCTTATGTGTTCCTAAACACACTCAGTGCCAAATCAACAAGGTCACCAGAGCAAATTAGTGGTTTTATTTTCTCTGTTTAGTAGTAGTTGAGCAGAACTGGGAACAGTAAGGAGAACATTTTGCTGTTTCATTAGCAGTCATACATGCAAGGCACTTCACCGCAAGCTGCCAACAGGGATCTACAGCCCAGATTCATGACTCACTCTGGTACTGCAGCCCACTGAACGCGACAGGGAGCCACTGCCACCTACAGATCATCACTAGAACAACTACATAAGGAGACCAGTAGTCAGTAAACATTTATATATATACATATATATACATACATATATATATATACATACATATATATATATATACACACATACACATATATATATATATATATATATATATATATATATATACACACATATATATATATATACACACATATATATATATATACACACATATATATATATATATATATATATATATATATATATATATGTGTATGTATATATATATATATATGTGTGTGTATGTGTGTATATATATATATATATATATATATGTGTATGTGTATATATATGTATGTATGTATATATATATATATATATATATATATATATATATTTATTATATTTGGTACAAATGTTTGTTTTTTTAAATGTATACCTTGATATTGATTTCACAGTGCCTGTTTGTACTGCATTTTGCCTATATTGCTCATTTATTTAACATCTTCAACATCAAACCAAAAAAAAAAAAAAAAAAAAATATATATATATATATATATATAAATTATATTATAAAAAGTGAGTACACCCCTAAGTGAAAATGTCCTAATTGGGCCCAGTGTCAATATTTTGTGTGGCCACCATTATTTTCCAGCACTGCCTTAACCCTCTTGGGCATGGAGTTCACCAGAGCTTCACAGGTTGCCACTGGAGTCCTCTTCCACTCCTCTATGACGACATCACGGAGCTGGTGGATGTTAGAGACCTTGTGCTCCTCCACCTTCCGTTTGAGGATGCCCCACAGATGCTCAATAGGGTTTAGGTCTGGAGACATTCTGGAGGCAGTGGTCGTCTTGGAGGTGTGTTTGGGGTCGTTATGTTGGAATACTGCTCTGTGGCCCAGTCTCCGAAATGAGGGGATCATGCTCTGCTTCAGTATGTCACAGTTCATGTTGGCACTCATGGTTCCCTCAATGAACTGTAGCGCCCCAGACCATGACACTCCCACCACCATGCTTGACTGTAGGCAAGTCACAGTCGTCTTTGTACTCCTCACCTGGTTGCCGCCACACACGCTTGACACCATCTGAACCAAATAAGTTTATCTTGGTCTCATCAGACCACAGGACATGGTTCCAGTAATCCATGTCCTTAGTCTGCTCGTCTTCAGCAAATTGTTTGCGGGCTTTCTTGTGCATCATCTTTAGAAGAGGCTTCCTTCTGGGACGACAGCCATGCAGACCAATTTGATGCAGTGTGCGACGTATGGTCTGAGCACTGACAGGCTGACCCCCCACCCCTTCAACCTCTGCAGCAATGCTGGCAGCACTCATACGTCTATTTCCCAAACAAAACCTCTGGATATGACGCTGAGCACGTGCTCTCAACTTTGTTGGTCGACCATGGCGAGGCCTGTTCTGAGTGGAACCTGTCCTGTTAAACCGCTGTATGGTCTTGGCCACCGTGCTGCAGCTCAGTTTCAGGGTCTTGGCAATCTTCTTATAGCCTACACCATCTTTATGTAGAGCGATAACACCAAATTTAACACACCTGCTCCCCATTCACACCTGAGACCTTGTAACACTAACGAGTCGCATGACACCAGGGAGAGAAAATGGGCCTAATTTGGACATTTTCAGTTAGGGGTGTACTCACTTTTGTGGCCAGCGGTTTAGACATTAATGGCTGTGTGTTGAGTTATTTTGAGGGGACAGCAAATTTACACTGTTATACAAGCTGTACACTCACTACTTTACATTGTAGCAAACTGTCATTTCTTCAGTGTTGTGTGTGTGTGTGTCTGTGTGTCTGTGTATATATATATATATATATATATATATATATATATATATATATATATATATATATATATATATATATATATATATATATATATATATATATATATATATTTATTTATTTATTACACACACACCATACATTTACACTGGAGCTCTAGGTAAGATTACTATGGTAATACTATGGAACATGTTAAAAAAATATATTTGAAAATATAACATTGTAATAAATTGTAATTTTTGTACATAAAACTACTTATGGTTCAAGTTGACAGTTTCCAATTATATTAAAATAATTTCAAGTTTAAAATCAATTTTTAAAAATTTTACGTCACACTCACACAAAGCAGCCTTGGATAAAGTGTAACAATTCTTCTAAAAGAAAAATATAATTAAAATATTATTATTGTTTAATATTAGTATTAATATATTATTTCTGAAATCATCTGAAGGACAGGAAATTACAACAGCTAGACCTGTATGCCAGGACACAGAAACAGCTTACAAATACTTGCCATTCTGCCTCTGTCAGTAGCTTTTTCTGTTGAGTCTCTCTCTCTCTCTCTGTCACTCACACACACACACACACACACACACACACACACGCGCGCGCGCAAACACTCGCACACAATTTCAAAGTATATCTTCTTTCTCTCCCGGCTCAGAGAGATCTGAGGCAAGCTAAAGCTCATATAAATGTTTTATTCTTCACTTCTGGTATTTTCTGACTCAGGCAAAAACACACTTTTGTGTCTGCGGATTTTGAAACTAATTCTGTAAGCAGATTGCAGAGCAACACCTTTACATAACCAAAGGCCAAGCATGAATATTTTAAAGGTCTTGAAGTTCAGTGAAACAACCTTACTTTAAAGAGAATGAAGAAACTTTCTGCAAAAGCACAGTTGCTGACTTAGGAGAGAGCACACAGTGTCAACATATCAATTAAGTCCAGGCGGCAGCGGTTTAAACTAAGTTAACAAACCTGTGGTAATATCAGTTACTGCAAAAGGTAACCTTACACATTCTTCTATGTTAAAGTCAGCATGAGACGGCATTCATAGCCCATTTTACCAGCATAATCCGATACATTTCCAAATTAAACAGAAAATTCAAAAAAAAAAAAAAAAAAAAAAAAAAAAAAAAAAAAAAAAAAGGAAAGGATCTGATTTTATCCATTGAGAATTGATTAGATTGTAGGATGTGAGCATATTTTCTTTAAAAAAGTAGCCTTAAGGAATACTGCATGACGCAAAGCAAAGCCATTTCAGAATCAGAATAAAAAAAGATTTAAAAAAAAAAAATCTTACCGACCCCAAACTTTTGAACGGTAGTGTATTAATAAAGAAAGGCATGTCAATTTCACATTCAATTTAGTGTCTCTTTCAAGCTCAACGTTTTTTTTAACAGTCAAAACTTGAGAAAAGCAAATAACCCTTAAAGTTATCATTATGCCTTATTCTTTCCTCACGCATTCTATGCCAGGTACACGAAAGCAGATATTCAGCGGTAATTTAGCAGGGGAGCGCTGAAGACTACAGCTGAACAGAACCGCTGAGACGGCCCAAGGCTGACTTTACAGAGTATGCAAAATGAAATGAAACACCTGAGACCTGAAAGGCCTGCCTCGCTGACAGACACAATAGAGAACAAGGCGTCAGGGAGACGAGTATGTCAACCGCACTCAGCACTTTAAGAGACTGCGGTGCTCAAATATTCTTCAGAAGCCCAGTTATAAAGGAGTTTGAAAAAGAGACAGAGTGCAGACGGTCATTTGTTACCATGTTGGGACTCAGCTGGTGAAATGTCAAGCTTTGCTGGTGTGGAAGTGTCGACCTGAACTCTGACAACTTCTCATGTTATTTTTAGATGTTCTAAGCGAAACAAGTCTGCGTCTAGAAATCAAGAGTTTGGCTGGACGGCCCGAGGGCTGATTTTAGATCAACAGGTTTCAGTGACCTTCAGCGAGAAACATCAGAAGCACTTTTGAAGAGTTCAGACCTACAACACCATGTATACAAGAAATTAACTTAATGTTCAGATCAGATTTCAGATTTGTTCAGATTTCTCACAGCTCGTTCTGTGGGTCAATGGCAAGAACAGGTAAAGAATAGATCAAATGTAGGTTAAAACATGCCAAGTTCTTAGAACTGTACTCTTTGTATTAATGTCAGTTTCATATGGTTTCAAAAATGTCATGTGTAGCCATTAAGTAAAAAGTAATATAATTTTATTCCTTTACTAATAACCTGAATACATGTGAATGTACATATCTTAATTATTTTCAAAAAGCTTTAAAATTTTAAAGTTAAAAGTTTGAAAATTTTTGAATTATTAATAAACAAACATCATGCACATCAAATTGAATTTTTTACAACTAGAACTAACCTTGCTTTGTTAAAAAAAAAAAAAAAAATTATCTGATATTTTAAGGACTTGTCGACCTTGACAAACAGTCAGGAGGGTCTGCTGGGTTCCTTTCATCATTCTACCTGTTTTATAAGAATTTTTCTGAACATTTCTGCATGTTGGTTGCTCCACATGACTTTGATTTGTTTTTTCAATTATTCATAATATTTTAATGTTGCAATGTAACAAAGTAGCAACAGATAACTTCGTCCATATTGTGGCTTACATCCAAATGTAATGAATGTATCGAAAAATAAAAAACAGGGCTTTTAATTTTTGTCTTGATTTTAATTTATCATTTTGATTTCATGCATTTTAAAACTAATACATCTAGACAAAAAAAAAAAAAAAAAAAAAAAAAGAGCATTGTGTCATTGGTCCATGTATCCCGATTCTGTGGTTTGTCGCTATTAAGGTTGCACAGATTGAAAACCCAATATACTTTCTAACCAATCAAGAACAAAAACTTACCTTTGCCACAAACTGTCTGTCCTTCTGGTCCAGATTGGCTGTGGGAGCAACATAGTCCTTCCAGATTCTCACTTTACGCTCTTTCGCTGATCTGCAGGGTTTTAGAGAGAGGGAGAGAGAGATAAGGCAATTCACCAAAATGAAGTACAGCATAAAGGACATCCGCATGCACACCTAATTGGAATAAAGACACAACCTTGTGTGCTCCTATCATATTTCATTGTGATTGTGTCTAACGCTTCAGTAAGCTAGCAGGTGGGCATCAGGGCAGGTGTTCTTGAACGGCTGTGTGATAAGTTGCCACATTTGCTAAACTATTTTGCTGAAACATGAAGTAAGAGCAGCCTGAGACAGTCTAAAGCATTTAACAAGCTGCTCTGTCTGATCCAGCAGCCGAAATGTCAGGGTTATTTGAAATATATAGCAAACTAGGGCAGACAACTGTCCGACTGAGAAGCACTGACCGTTCTGCTGCTCTGAGTTTCTCAGCACCCTGGGTGTACACAGCCATGGACCAGTCCACGCAACGTGCAAAGCCTTCCTTCAACAGCAACTCTGTGATGTTCCCATTCTGTAATGACCACACACAAACATTTCAAATTAGCAAAGAACCATCAGAAACCGAGAAAAGACAAGGGGGGGGAACTACAGACTGACAGTGTGAAGCTTGTGTACTATTCACTGATGTTATGAGTTTAATGTGCATCATACTGCTCATGAGCAAGACATCCTCACACATTGTGTGAAATATACCACAGATTGTGTCTGACACTCTGATTAAGAAGAACTATGACATGAAGATGCTTTATACATGCAGAACTGATGTGTTGCATTAAATTTATGAACAGTTCTTAGCATTGAAGGCCCCGTACAACAAGTCCCACGTTGCCGCAACACATATTACCAATTGCAGCATTAGTGTTTGCTGTATTATTCACTCTAGGGATGCTCAAAGCACCGGTAATTCAGTTAATTTCTGGAAGTTTACTTGAATGCCTTATAATGTTGTTAGATATCTCATGCATCGTTTACTTTTTTGCATTTTTGATTATTTTTATTTTGTTCTACTGCTTGTAATGTTTCTATGTTTTTTAAAGTTTGAACTGACCGGTTAAAATAAAAAAATAATTGCTTAAAAACTTGAACCAATGTTTACTTAGTATTTACTTAATTTAATTAGTATTACTTATGGTGTTGTATATCAAAATTGGTATGCATCCTATCCCTTAATATATCCAAAAACCACTAGAACAATGTTATATATTTTGTTGACTATCCCAAATGTTTCCAAGAAAGTTTTAAATTCAGATTTCAATTTTAACCAGGCAACGGACCATGTCCGTGCGTCGCCTACCAATGACATCATACCCAAGTTACCCTCAGTTTCTGGTTTTATTTTGTAAAAACCATGAAAACGGCAAAGACGCTTTAATATATTATGTGTTTTATTAGATGGGTAAGCAACTGTTTGGATGGATACATTCATCAACAGAAAACTAATCACGTTAAATTGTTTAAATCTTGTTTTACCATGAGTACCATGTTTTACCATGACTAATATCAATCTAGCTTACTGCAGCGTGAAACAAGTGTCTCATAGCAGCCGCCGAATGAACGCAGAGTAGCACTATATCAACTATCAACACACAAATGTATCTTATATGATAAAACAGCGTTGCTTTACCCCACATACGATTGACCGGAAGAAGCGGAAGCACCGACTGTGGCATAATAAAAGCTCAGCTGCTCGAGACGTGTCATACTCGTCTCTCATTTAGCATTCGCTCCAGCAGCCTTGTTTCTGCTTGCACAGCACTCGGTCCTGCTTTGCTTCATACAGTAACATAAATAATCTCATCCTGCTCGAGTCCTGTCCTGATTCTTTTCCACCGACTGTAGACGTGAAGACAACACCTTACAGGATTCCGCAAAATCAAGGCGTCACCAAGCTACGCCTTTGTTTTGACTAAGTGACCTCCAGCGGCGAAAATGTACATATTGTGGCTTTAATTACTTAGTTTTGACAGTCACTGTCATTGAGGTTTGTGTGTGGAATGTTAAAAACCATATGCTGGTTTATAGCCTTAAAATATTGATTTGACGATGCATTTATATTAGGTATTGTCTTGAAAGCAAAAAGCAACAGACAAGCTGAAGGCTAAACTATCATGTACTCACAAAGCAACTGTGGAACTAGCATAAATATGAACACCCAAAAAAGCTCAATGGTCTATGCTTGGGTGCAACCACAGTTATCATTAGATTACTCAGAAAGCTGGTCTGGGATGACGTGGCTTCATACCGGGTGCAGGATGGTACCCAGAATGACTTGGTTGGGGCAAGACTCCAAAATGATCTGCACATCTCTTTGAAGAAGTCGTGACTCCGTGAAGAACTTTGCCTCTGCTGCGAAGGGCTCGGGTGTCTCGCTGCCATCTGCTTCCCGTTTAAACGTAGGGCACTGGAGAGACAGATTTTTCAAATGCATTACAGAAAAGATACATTGTCTGAAATCTACTGGGAAAACTAAAAAACAAACCCTGAAAAACAATGTACAATCATACTTTACAAAGAAGGCAAACCCTTTCATGAAAAGCCACTGAGTGGAAACTCTCGTTCTACCACTAACACACTTATTTTTAGCACAGCTATGGAGTTCATTTTTTCATGATTAGTGAGATTAAGCAGAAAGATGGTCTACTGAATTCACAAAACAGGTCTGGTCAAAGGAAACCTAGAGGGAATCTCTCAGGGCTACCCATCAAGAGATACATAGAGAAGAACTAATGAGAAAATGAGAAAGCCTGAGAAATATTGGCCTCAGGGGTTCTGCCTAAAAAAATTGGTTCTCTGTTATTCATAGCGTTACATATAGAAGGATTGAAGCTCACCTTGACTCCAGACAGCATGACTGTCACCAGATAGCAGTCGGGCAGAAGTAGCGCTCGAACCATGCAGCCGTCACGCACATGTTCAATAATGGCTGTGTGTGTGTATGAGAAAAAGGTAGATAGAGAGTTAATGAAGGACAAAACTTTAAATGTCCATTGTAGTCAGTTACACAAAATGAAAACAACAGTATAGTTCCTAAAGGGTCAGTTATATATGCTCACCAAGGCTGCATTTATTTAATCAGAAATGCAGTAAAAACTGTAATATTGGGATATATTACTTTTTCCATTTAAAATAATTTCTCACATGATATGGCATGACATGGTTTTCACAATAACTGTCACATGTCCCTCCAGAAATATTCTAATATTGAAAATATTTTACATTGAAAACAATATTTTACATTTTTTTGCAAACACCGTGGTGGAATTCAACAACTTCAACAACTCTTTTTGTAAAATTTGTAATATTTTAAATGTCTTTAATGTCTCTTTTGATCAATTTAATGCATCCTTGCTGAATAAAAGCAGGCTATACATTTGAAGAAAAAAACCATTAAACTATTCTAATTTCTAATAGTTAGAACCAAGACAATTCAGCATGCTAATGATTTGATTGTTGATTCTAACTTCGTTTTTCCAATTCAAATTGTCAGCCCACTTCACAGAAAGTTCATGTGGTGTCACGGCATGTGGGAAGCTGACAGTATGTAAACAGGCCTCTCTAGTTTTGCATGGTCTCTTGAAGAGAACAACAAATTGGCATGTTTAAAACTCACTTGGCATTACTGCACAGCAAGGGCCATGAAATAATTCACTAAGAAGGTGGATCACAGCCACGCTGGAACGGGTCATGCAGCCAAGTGTGTTTAAATTCAATATTACGAACAATGTCGCAACTTTGACTTCTGATTAGCATCTAATAAGCTTGTTAGCGGCGAGGGGAAATGGCGAACATTTCTATAGCATTTAATGACTCAGTTGTTCATTTGCAGCGAGCTGGCTAGCCCTCTAATGGAGGTTAACTCTCATCAGTGTTAGTATTCAGTTTAAACAGGAGAAATGAGCTGTGTGCAGAGCTATGGAGAAAAAAAAAAAAAAAAAAAAGGGCATCTGGAAGAAGAGTGACACACTGCAGAAAGCATTGTTAGAGTGTTAATCTTAGCTTTTGTCTGAAAATACTAAACTGTATGATATAATTCTCCCCAATGTCTTTATGATGTGTGTTGGGAAAGTTACTTTTAAAAGTAAAGCATTACAAAATTGTGTTACTCCCTAAAAACTAATTGTGTCAGTTACTTTTAATTAAAAGTATACTTTTGAGTTACTTTTTCCTCACCTGGGCTGGGCTTGCTTGCTTGCTTGTTTGTTTGTTTATTTTATAACAACAACAAAAAAAGTTTTATTTTTGGCCCTTTCACACCAAAAGTGAAATGAATAAGCCTCGGGCTAAAGGAAATGCAAATTCACGCCTGTACAGTAGAGGGCGCAGCTCGAACACACCTTTCAGCTGTGCTGCAATTCTGGATTGCAGAAGAATAAGACACAGCAGAAGAAAGTTCAACACACTTATTTCAGCAATAAAAACTAAAAAATTAAGCACAAATGTGATGTTCATCTAGTCATTTTTGCCTATTCATATGGTTGAATTGGATGAATTGAAAACAATAGTTACTTATACTTATTTTAAAAAAGTAATTCTGATATTTGGTTGTAAATTTAAAAGTAATGCATTACTTTACTCGTTACTTGAAAAAAGTAATCTGATTACGAACACTGTAAAAAATGATCATGATTTTAATGGTAAAAGACTGTAAAAATGCTATGGTGAAAAACTTAATTGGTTAACAGAAAGTTTCCATACTATATACGGTGAATAACTAATAGATCTAACGGTACATTTAATGTAATTTCACAGTAAAATACCATTAAATTTACAGTTTTTGGAAGTGAAAAAGAACAAGTCATTGAATAATTAAAAAAAAACCAACAAAAAAAAAAACTAAATGGACTTTTACAGAATTCCCTGCATGACATTTCACATTTGATGTATTTTCTTAGTTTTTTCTTATCAGTTATGTACATTAAGGTTTTATGTTACATCTAATGTTGTTAAATTAATGTTTATTGCATTTTTTTAAATGTTGTGTGTTAGCATGATAGTGTTTAGTGTTTGTGTGAATGACACTGTGCACCTTCTATGTATTAGTATTGTCCTTCTCAGCTTGTGGAAAAGCTTGTGTCAAATCCGTAAAACCTAAATTGTTGCTACCATATTTTTTCTGGTAAATTTCTGGCAACAAAAGCTGCAGTTTTTTTTTTACCGTAAATTTAACAGAATTTCTTTTTTTTTTTTTTTTTTTTTTTTTTTTTTACAATGTAACTCACGTTAATTGTAATGCTTGTAATTACTTGTAACTAGGGATGCACCGATAAGATTTTTTTGGGGCCAATACCAATTTTAACAAACAATTATTAGCCGATACCGATATTTGTCGCTTCCTTTGTTTTGGAATTTTGTCATCAAAATAGATAGTATTTTGATCATGTTTTAAATCAGCAAAGTTCAAAAACACCTGCATTAAATTATACTAGCAGGTGTATTGCTGCATCATCAAATAATTTCTAATGGACATCGATTGGATCCATTTAACATTCAGCAGGCCAACATAAATACAACAGAACAAAGATACATATGAAATAAACAGTGCTTTTTAGGTAGGTTTAATAGTTTTCAGGTACAGAAATAAAGTAAACAAATGTAAAACAGCACTGCATATTCTTCACTGTATAAATTAAATACATATTAATCCTTTATTGTAACAGACTTTATTATGATTAATCTTCTAATTTGTTTTTGTATACAATAATATTTTTTGTAAGTTTAAATATGAATGAGATCTGCACTTTACTAAGGCGGGACTCTTATTTTGACGGGTGTTCTAGTCTATGGACTGACAAGAAGAGCACGAAGTTCTTCAGAGATATTTTGCAGATTTAGTGTGTACTCACACTAGGCGCTCTGAACCGTGCCCGAGCGCGCTTGAATTTTTTGTAATTATGTCAATGTACGGCCTGGCTTCACTCATTAAAATCAGTTTTATTAGTAAATCTGCATTTGTGAATATGAAATTAGAACTTGATCTTGAACACTAGTGATGTTTGCCCCAGCATTTATGTGCACTGGCTGGCCTTCAAGAGCACAATATGTGATCTACAAACCAAGCTTAGCACATCTTACCATTGACTGGTTTTTGGTGAAGGGAGTCCACAAAGTTGCGAGGGTTTTCGATGGTATACTTCAAATCTCGAATGGTGTGTGAGCCTCCACCCTCAGACCACAGGCCCTTTTTAGCAGACTTGGCTTGGTCTTCCAAATCACACAGTCTTGCCTGATCAGGACTAAAACACACAGAAGGGCACAAAGTCCAGTAAATATCAAATTACAGACCACAGAGTTTGCCACAAGAGTTTGGAGAACTAAAAATAAGACAAGATCATTTTAGACTTCAATGCTCTGAGCAACAGATGTAGAGGTCTGTCACAGAGAGCAGCCCCTTTCTGAGGCCTTGATAAGCTCTTCAAATGAGTTTGTTCATTATCAAAAGCCAACACATGTTTCAATTAATTCCTCTGTTGTTCTAAAAGCCATCATTATCTTTAAGGGGAATTAAACAGTCTGACCATGGCAGTTTTTTTAATAAGGCTCTATCAGTTTAAGTAGTGCTGGCTTTAATAATGAACAGACTTAAAGAAGTGAGACAGACAGAATGAGAGAGGGATGAATCAGAATCTATGATGAAAACTGGGTTTTTTTTTTAGTGGCGAAAAATGTGGGTGGTCAAAGTCAATTAATTAAAGACCCAGTTTGACCAGAGACTGTCAATAATGTATCAGCTCCTGCTTTAATGTAGTGGCTCGGACAACAAACAAATTATAAAATTAAATGATGAATTACGGGAGTTTTGATGGCAAGATTGCAGAGATTGAATATTATAACGCATACAATGATAATTTAATTTTCAATGCATTCATGTCTTACTGAAACTAGATGAAAAGACAAGATTCAAAGTGCCTTTTATATATATCAGATCTACTGAAGAGCATGCTTGCTGAATTTTTAATCAGCGTTTCTTTGTAGTGAGATTATTTTAATGCATGTGAACTTTGAATTTTGTCCGTGTATTATAACATCCAGCTCCGATTAGTAGCGGAATCTAATTTCCGCCTGCATTGTCAATGGACGGCCGCCAATTTTGACAAGAAAATTAAACTAACTTAGTTGAACTTGACAAAAATCATCCATATTTCAAACAGCTTATTTAGCCTTACACGAAACCCTACCATGTGTAATCTTCCACTTTAATGTGCAAAATTATGTGAGCGAGGCGATTGTCAGCGTTGCCGGTGTCGTCACTGTGCAGATAAATATAGATCTGCACACTGCTCAAGTTATTGCCTGAGGAATAATAGTAATACAATTCTAAGGTTTTTTTTTTTTTTTTTTTATGTTAATGCTGTGGCATATCTATTATGATTAATCTCCAATCTTGTCTACAATATAATGCTATCCAATAATAACAGTCAAACCCAAAGGATATGACATGTTTAAGATGATCAAAAAAAATTTGAATAATCGACTTTGGGCTGGAAATACTTTTTCTTTAACAACTTCAATTTGTTCTAATGCTTAATGATTGTATCAAAAACTAAAGTAAGTGTATGAAAACAATGTGAACATTATTTGATTTGTACAGTCTCCTTCACTTGCAATTATTATTTTATAGGACGTATGGTAACACTTTAGCATGGGGAACAACTCTCAATTTTAACTAGTTGGTTATTAGCTTGCATATTGGCTGTTTATTAGTACTTATTAAGCACATATTAAAGTCTTATTCTGCATGACCATAAAATCCCTAACTCCTACCCCATACCTAAACTTAAACGCTACAACTACCTTACTAATTATTAATAAGCAGTAAATTAAGAGTTTGAGGCAAAAACCGTAGTTAATAGTGAATGTGTTCCCCACACCAAAATGTTACCGGATGTATAAACTGTTCTAATTCGAATGCTCTTTACTGTGATATGTTGTTTGTATTCTATTCTTGCATTTCTTTAATAAAAAAGGTGGTCAGACTCTGAAGTATTGCGCATCAACATAGTAGGCTCCCCTTTAAATCATGAGATATGCACCGGAATATCAACACCATTTTTCTTTGTTTCATCATACATAGTGCTTGAAAACAAAATTCTGAATGTCTAAAGCCACAAACCTGGCAAATTTCACAAATAATTGATTTGTTCTTCATCTAATAAGTCATATAATAGTCAACCCAGTTCCTCAAACTCTATTTAGTTTCCAGGCAGACTAATAAAAACCTGTACACACCAACTCTGTGTCGGGCAATTTCATTGGACCTTATGGAAACATTTCAATTTTTATGTGCAATATGCATCAAATGTAGTTACTACTCAGAGTGTGGGTAGCCCATGGGAGACTAGGATACTGCCACGTCTAATGGACACAAACACAAAGCTTACAATAT
Source organism: Ctenopharyngodon idella (assembly GCF_019924925.1). Taxonomy (NCBI): domain Eukaryota; kingdom Metazoa; phylum Chordata; class Actinopteri; order Cypriniformes; family Xenocyprididae; genus Ctenopharyngodon; species Ctenopharyngodon idella. The sequence continues at coordinate 5,846,083 of NC_067223.1, read as the reverse complement.
TCAAACCAGACATCTGGGTCCGACCTCCTTTTTCTGATATGCAAAAAGACGATCCACAGGACAGATGTTAATACCCGACTCTTATTTAAAAACTCACTCATGTAGTAACAGGCAAGGCTTGTAGAGCAAATGTCAAAGAAAAGTCGCCTTCTGCCTACTAAATGACAAGCCCAAAGCTCCAATTATCTAAGCCTTCATAAATTTTAACTATGAGAAATAAGAGGCTGCCAAATCTCAGCAGCCATCTTGAGCCGTCTTTGTCTTGTAAAGTTTTATTTTTTTTCATCTTTTCAAAAGAGAAAGTAAAAGCGTGTCAGAGGGAGAGGAGTGGGCATCCTTCCCAGCTCAGCTGTGCCTAATTGAGAGCTGGTGGGCAGAGCGCGGCCCAGGTTTAAACACGACTCCTTTGGAGATTATGATAGCCGATCCACTGGGCTGTGATGGGCCACAGCAGGCCTGGCTAATGAGAAGGCTGTTCAGGGGCTGTGGAGAGACCAGCGGGGCTAACACCACAGTCTCCTGCGGGGAAAATGAGGCTAAAGCAAACCGATTCCACTGGCAATTGTTCAGGGCCATTTCACAGAGTGGCCCGCATACGCATCATTAAGTCCCAAAAGCTTAGGACAATATTACATCGCTGCTAGCCAGAGGGAAAAGGGCAGATAGACGAGACGTGTAAAGAGCAGATGTGACCAGAAGAGGGAGTGAGAGATCAAATGGAGAAATATCAAAAGCAATAACATTTGATAAAGCCAGACAGTGTCTAATGTAACTTCATTAAAGGCAAACACTGCCCCCTGCAGGACAAATAAGGTGTTTTTACAATAAAACCACTGTGACAACACAAATGATCTCAGCCAAAGGGGAAAACATAGCCAGCATTGTGAAGGCTTTGACAATAGGTGCAAGAACCGTACTGACACCAGCTGGGAAAGAAAGTATGCAGGTTTCTTACTTGTTTCCTCTGATGCCTTCTCTGCGAACTGTGGCAAGACCCTCCGCCACCAGGGACTCTGCGATATTTTCTCCTGATGTGTCTTTGGAGAGATCAAACCCAGAATAGACATGTTACTATAACAACACTACAGTCAACACATCAGGGGAATTCAAGTATACCAAACACTCTCGTAATTTGGTAAACCATGACCCGGAATTTATTTCAGATCAGCACTGTTGCAGTGAGATTCTTTATTGTGAACAAGCACATCACTCACCTTTTCCCAAGTACACCATGCCATATTCTCTGCCTTGAGGGGTTTTATTCTCCACGGTAAAGCAGACTTCTTTGCCGATTACCTTTTTGCGCATAAACTCTCGTGCCTGGAAAGCCCATGGCTGCAAAGAACACACACATACAAAGCTATTTACAGCCATTCAGCACTGGAGGATGTGCATTAGCAAATAAAGGGTCACTATTCCCTCTAGCGGGAATGGAAATGTTTTAACAAAAATGTATAAAACACCTGAGGAAAAAAAATGTGATATAATGAGGTGTAGAATTAAAGGATTAGAAATATAATGGACTTACTAAGGAAAAATGTCACAAGATGTCATGCACCACAGTGATTTTATGCACAGCATGAAGAGGAATGTACAGACTTAATTGGCTTATAAATGCATTAAAGTACATTGGATGGAAATACCAAGTCACAAATACAAATGTTTTTTAAAAAGGGCAAAAAAAAAAAAAAAAAAAGGCATAAACATACACTCGTCTGGTGCGCGTTGTTAGTATGACAATCCATTTTGTTTAAAAGTCTGGGGTCAGTGAGACTCATGAAGGTTGCTTTTATTTGCTTAAAAATATAGTAAAAACAGTATTATTGTGAAAATTACATTTTAATACAACTCGTCTATTTTAATATATGTTAAAATGTAATTTATTCTTGTGAGTGCAAAGCTGAATTTTCAGCATCATTACTCCAGTCTTCAGTGTCACAGGATCCTTGAGAAATCATTCTAATATGCTGATTTGCTGCTCAATTTATTTCTTGCTCATTTATTTTTATAAATTTTGAAAAGAGTTAATTTTTTTTTTAGGAAAAATACTTTTTTCAGCATTCTTTGATCAGTGTTCCCACACATTTTCCATTTCAAAATTCTATACTTTAAGACTCAAATTTCCAAAATCCGAACCTGTCTGTAGATTTTCAGACCATATTTAACAAATAATTAACACAGCATTATTTTCAGCTTCATATTTGGTATATAGTACAGTCATGTGTAAATATTTTTATTTTCTCAGGGATTACATACAGAGCCCCTAAAATTGCACTTTTGCATGCACACGAGAAACTTTTTCATGCCCTCGAGAAACTATTCACATGTGCATAGGAGTTTTTTGGTGCATGCGCATTACAGTTTTCTAGTTTTATATCTACTATAACCCATTTCCTTTGTGCGTCACTGCCATCTTACTATGAAGAAAACAAGAGCATGAATGCACATGATAGAGATCTATTTGCTCAAAATTTGGCTTTCCTAAGGGTAGTACCTCTAATATCAAGGCCTAATGTCCATACACATCATATTTTAAGGCCTTAGGTCTGCTTTAAAACATCCTCTGTGGTGGCCAAGAAACCACACAACAAAATGGGCTGATGGCGCAATAGGTGGCTCAGTGTGCATTGTCCTATTACGCAAGTCTTTATATTTTTTATTTTTGCAAAGTTTCTTTTCGAGGCTCTGTAATACGGTGCTAAGAATATCGTAAAACCCAAAACGCTTATAACCTGCATTTTTGCATAATTAAAAAGTGCATCTTGAATTCATTCAGTCATGTTTGACAATCACTAAAGAATCACTAAACAGCTGCCATGAAAACAATTTATTTTCATTAAATGCTTAATTTTCTATTATAGAAAACTAAATGGGGCCAATAGTCTGGAAATTCAAATATTTTTCCATTCTCTGCTTTCTTTTTTCCATACTTTTCCAGACCTGGAAATTACTCAAAATCAAATTCCATACTTTTCCAAACTACGTAGGAACCCTGCTTGATAAATAAAAATTTTTTTAAAAAAAAGTTTAAAAGAACAGCCTTTATTTGAAATAGAATTATTTTGTAACATAAATGTCTTTAGTGTCACCTTTGGTCAATATCATGCATCCTTGCTGAAAAAAATCTTATTGACCTCAAACTTTTGAATGGTAGTGAAACATTTACTAAATCAAGGGTCTTCAACCGGGGGTCTGCATCACAGTCAAATGCTAAGAACCCTCATTTGATACTGTAATAATATCAAAACAGATTCGGTAAACGCTCCAGTGCATATCTGTGGAGAACGTCAAATGTTTCTATTTACAATGTGTTTTTGCAGCAGTGAGAAATGTAGCCAATGACAGACATGTCTGTTGATCTCTTGAACACAATGGCCAATCAGAGGTTTTTGATGATTTAGTCAGAATCCACTCACCGCTCAAGACACCAAAGTTTTGTTCAGTGCTGAGTTCTGCATGCTAGTGAATCCTCTCATTATAACAAACAAAGTGTAGACACGGTGTAAGAGATTCATTGTGCGGCAGTCAGCTTCATTGATTATAATGGAACTTTGTGAGATTGCGATGAACTGAGATGAGTGACAGCTTTTTAGTGACTATAAAGGGAGCGGTTGTTGCATGCTTCCAAGTCTATATATATATATAATCCATTGAATAAAAGTTTGGTTTTTCATGCTGCTAAGAGGAACAATGGCCAATTAACATGTTGCAAAATATCAGAAGTGACATCTACATATAAATGCGGGATTCACTCTCGAAATTGCTATGATTGACAGCGATAACCACAAAAATATGGCATGTCAAAATTGATAAAAGCAGGACCAACAATACTGCACTGAACTGCTCTGGTCATTCTGAAATGGCAAACCTTGTCATTAAAATAAAGGAGCCACAGTGGCTTTAACCTTTTTATTATATTTTTTGTGAGTGTGTGTGTGCTCTTGAAGGAAATGCGGTTTCATTTGCAAATATAATTAAGTTTTTTGCAATATTCAGATTTTTCACAAAAATTAAATTTTGTGTAGGAAACATAGCTAATAAAGTAGCATACTTTATAAAATAAGAAAATACCTATAAATCAACACGTTAAAACAAAAAATATTCAAGGGCCAGACCGAGGAGCTCTGTGCAGGGATGATGTTTACCTCATCTGGTGTGTCCTTGGTGTCTGGTTGGCCCTGAACTGCGCGACGGGCCAGAGCCCCGGCTCGGATGTTACTCAGGTTGATCTGCCGTTCTGGAGGGGGACCTCCTCGTGGCTGACCCCTAACAATGACAGCACAACCAGACAAGACCTGCAAGGAAATAAATCAATGTGAGGGCATATATAATGTTTTATAAATTGTTTATCATTCCAGACATGTCAATGATGATGAGAAATGTAATTGTTCATTGGCAGTGCATGATACAAACAATCAATCCGCAAGTCAAACACTGAACACCTGAGGGATCTGATCAAGGACGCAATTCCTTAAGGACCTGCTTGTTAGTGTTTGGCCAACAGTTGCACAACCATTACACCCACAAAACAAAGATAACATCAGCAAAACAATCACTACTGTGTTAATCACAACATGACGCCTCAGCTTTAGCAGTGGCTAAACAAATACAACTTAAAATGAATGATCACTTGTGTATTCACATTAGCATTTGAATCAGCGCTTGTTCTGAGATGTGTGAGGGTTTCATAGCACTGATGTTTACAAGCCTCATCATGCTTACTTTTTGCCTTAAGAAACAGTTGTTAGTTACAGATATCCGGGAGTGGCTTATCCGATCACTGCACCATTACGAAATGATTACATTAATTGACTAAAGAGTACGTTGATTCTATGTACATTTTGGTCCTCATTTAAATAGCCATTAGAGATATCAGCCTCCATCTTTTTTGAAAACATCTAAGTTATTGCCCTGCTCACATTGATTTAAACTCAAAGCCACATGTCACAAACACTGATTGTTATCATCAAAGATGATTGTGCAACCCAGTGGTGTTCTGGGCTTTACTTAAACTTATTAAACCTCTAATAAATCAAGTAAGTGGAGACTAAACAGAGAAGAGTTCATTTTTTCCTCTAGAGAGGCCCTGAGAGCAGAGCGCCTGCCTAATTACTGACTGTATGAACGGATACACAGGCCTCCGTCACCACAGTCAGGGTCGGAAAATATCCATCCATGAATTTCCCAAATCCACTCTGATTTAACAAGGGGTTGGGCAAGACTGGGAAGTAATTTGAATTTTAAAAGTGTTATTTGATATTTAGACCAAATCAAAGCTACACAAGACAGGCCATGACACGTCACATACAATAATTTATCAAGGTAACCATTTCAACCAAGTGAAGTACCAGAAATTAACTATATTTATATTTGCCCTGGGGAACTGATTATATTGATGTAAAGTATTCAGCTGAATCATTTGAAATTCTTAATTTGAATAATAATGGATTGTATCTGTAAAATCAGCATCAAATAGTGGTAAATGATGCACAAGACATCAACCAAAAAAACATTTTTATATGTTTACAAAAACATGAACTCGTTACAGAGGCATTTGCCCCAAATATAGTTTTAATGTAGTAACAATGATGGTTTTTGACGGAAACTATGGATGGGTGGATACATTTTGTGGTAGTTTTATGTTCCCAAAGAGAGGCTAGAATAACAACTGAAAACATTAAAACAAAAAGCTAATTTCACGGATAATTAGGTTAAATAATGGCTTTGCACGTTTGATTTCATGTAGCGTTCGTACTTCTAGGTTCCCTCAGGTTATTGTCGTGAGTTTCTCCATGGACAAATCTTGGTTGGCTAAAGACCTACGTGTCAGTTTCTCCTATCTGCTCCCCATTCATTCACCAGAGCAGACAAAGTAAACAGTCCAAAACTGCGGCGCCTTGTCTGGTCAGTCAGTGGGCCTGAGGAAGCTGTCCGCTCATTGAGTCGATAACAACACAGAAACACGCGCGCGTCCGCACGAAACTCAACGAATCTTGGCGCCGGATAATTTCGTCAAGCACACGAAATCTCACACGTAAGACTAAAAGGAGAAATATGAACTTTGAACTTAAGTTCAAATAAAAGTGTAGTAACTCTAAATCATGTATGTCATTCATTACAGATTACGACTATGACAGTGTTTGAGCGAATAGGTGTTTTTGAACGAATCATTTAATCGATTCATTCGTTCCAATTCACTGCACAGACTCATGAATTCAAAAACTGACGAAGCATATAGTTCGTTAACGAACTGAACTATGAATGTGTAAAAATGACTTTTGACCACAAACAATTAAGTCTCTCACACATGTTCTTATCTATGGGGGGGGGGGGAAGTCAAGCCCCGCAAGTTGGAGGATGTATGAAAAAAATAACAGAGCTGCTTTGTTGTCATTTGTAAAAAGCGTTTAAACGCTCTTTCAGGAATTCACCGAATCGGTTGAGCGAGTGAATGATTCAATAGACTCTCTCGTAACGCACTAAACACTCACGTGGAGTCACCTACTGACTTAACGATGCAACCTGAACAAATCCGTGAATGAATCTTTTGGTGAACCGATTGAAAAGCTTCGAGTCACTAGTACGAGTCAAAATCCCGTTACACCCGCCAATTAATAGTAGAATTCAACCGTCAAATCTACGCAAACTGCAGTCTGCGCTAGTTTTTGCGTTTACGTAAACTCTAGAATAGTTTAAAAAGCTCAGCTTTGATCCAAGACAACTGTTTAACAAACTATCAAGAGTTTGTTATGAAATCTGCCTCTACAAATATTGAGCTGTTGCTGCAAAATATTTAGACTTAGCGACTGGTATATATAATGGTGTTTGACTTCATTTACAACAGCAAATGAGAGACATCAAATGTTTAAGGAAACTTTAAATATAATGTTGCATAACTGGCCATCTGGATCCCAGCTGAAGACCGCTCAACTTCTCTCAATCTCTGCTGATCATGGAAACAACTGAAAGACTCGCCCAAACTCAAGAGAACTAGAGGAAAACCAATAGACTGCATACTGCATGCCTGACATGAAAGATCTGAACTTTTCAAGTCTTTGCAATCACTTCTTCTCCCGTGAGCATTAGTGAGTTAGCCAGCCCCCCAGACCAACACTTGTGCCCCGTGTGTTCTCCTACCATCTTCACTATTCCCCTCTGCAGCTGCGGAGCTGAAGTTGGGTTGGACTGAACTTGTGCCGTTACTGCAGATGCCATGTCCGCTGAGCTAGATGAGTATTCCGTTAGGGAGGGAGAAGAGAGAGGTAAAGGAACCGGGAGAGTCCTATGAGACGCCTCTACTGTGAGCCGAGAAAGGGAAGAGAGACCGAGCACGACTGATCACGCTTTGCTTAACCGGAAGCACAGCGTGGGGATGTACACGTCGAAATGTTGCACTTCCTCGGTCACAGCGTCACACTCGCGCTCTGAATGGGGCGATTGGGCTTGTGACGTTAGACACGAGTGATGACATCCGGTAAGTGGGGAGGTGCGACACGTCAGCACAGATTTTTAAAAAGCGTGTACACATATTCACATTCACAACACACACCCATTTAATGTTTAAGAGTTTACATGTGTTTTTATTATTATTTATTTACTTTTATTTTATTTTTTACTTAGTTACAGTTTCTTGTATTATCTTTATATCGGCGCATATGAGTCTGAGTAAGCATATGTACACTAGATATAGATATATTACTTGAGATTTAAACAGAAAGAAAGAAAGAAAAACAAATAAAGGAATGAACTACTTGATATAATAAATGCAATTAATTTTAATTAAATTTAATCCTGAATTTATTTTTGTATTACTTTTTCCTTCATTTATTATAGGCCTAACTTTATTTATGCATTTATGCATTTATTTATGCATTCATTTATTTCATTTATTTATTCACACAACATATGTATTTATTTATTTGTGCATTCATTTATTTCATTCATTTATTCACACATTTTATTTATTTATTTATGCATTTATTTATGTATTTATTTATGCATTAATTTATTTCAACAAATAAAGGAATAAACTACTTTATAAAATAAATGCAATTAATTTTAATTCAATTTAATCATGAATTTATTTTTGTATTACTTTTTCCTTCATTTATTATAGACCTAACTTTATTTATGCATTTATGCATTTATTTATGCATTCATTTATTTCATTTATTTATTCACACAACATATGTATTTATTTATTTGTGCATTCATTTATTTCATTCATTTATTCACACATTTTATTTATTTATTTATGCATTTATTTATGTATTTATTTATGCATTAATTTATTTCAACAAATAAAGGAATAAACTACTTTATAAAATAAATGCAATTAATTTTAATTCAATTTAATCATGAATTTATTTTTGTATTACTTTTTCCTTTATTTATTATAGACCTAACTTTATTTATTTATTTGTTTATTCATGCATTTATGTATTTATGTATTTATGCATTCATTTATTTCCTCACACACTTTATTTATTTATGCATTTATTTATGCATTATTCATTTATATCATTTATTTATTCACACAATTTATTTATTTATGCATTTATTTAGCCATACATTTATTTCATGTATTCACAAAATGTATTTATTTATGCTTATACTTTTACTTCTCTTATACTTTTCTATATACTTTTGCAATTTAATGTTTCCTATTTGAGTTTGTAAATTTAAATTGTTGAATAAAAATCTATATTTTCACAATATGCGCACTATTAACAAGAGCCTTAAAACGAAAATTCTTTATTATAATACAGACTATCCGTATTAATTACAACAAAAAAAAAAAAGAAAGAAAAAAGGAATTGCTGTCAATCCCTAAAATATGTAAGAAAACAAAAATACATAAGATTTGTTAATTGTGTAATTTAATCTACGGCCTTCCCGCATAATACCTGCATTTTGGAATTGATTATAGAGAGTGTAGCCTACAATTCTTACTTGTTGAATGAGTCGAGGTGATACCGAAACTGAAAGCACGTCACTAAATAGGCTATGATTTTACGTTTGTTAGTAATTCGATGGGTTTCATAATTGTCCATACACCTGGCTGTCAAAATATGGCATTCATAGTCTGACATTAATGAAAAGATTTCATATTGATATGAGAGATCAATTAATCTTGACAAGAATGCTGCAGAGGAGCTTACTGACCACTAGATGACACTATTTGACAAATATTAAGTATTGCCTTGACTCATAACTCAATATTACGCTTCTCCATTTTTTAGAATGAAGGGTAGGCTATGTGTGAGACTGAAATCGACCTTTTTTCTATTGATTAAGTAGATCATTTTGAACTTATGTTAAAATAGATACAGCTAGATGCATTAAAATCGTTCTTCTGCTGGAACAAATATAAATACATGCTGCACTGAACCCAAATGATCTTATAGTAGATTTTTATCATACAAAAATCATAAACGTGGTCATATGAATGGGAAGGCAGATTGGACATATATTCACTCACGCCCACAACCATACAATAATTCACCCTCTTGATTGTCCTATTAATTTACTTGATTAATAAAAGGACCAGTTGCATCTCTTAATGCGTCAAGGGAATTATTAAAACATTTATCGATCATTGTTGATTCAAAATATTCGGATCAGGACAAACGCTAAAACCTGAAAACATGCTTCCCTTCACATAAGCCTAACCACTAAGAAAGAATAGGCTCATGATATCATCACTGCTGTGATTGGCAAACACATGTACTGTGTAAGAAATTAAACGATTATTTCTATTCCGATCTGTTCCCAGCTGTCTCACTGAGCTCTAACAATGTTGAGTACATGTAACAAGAGCCTTGGATACGATAGGGTGGTGTATAGCTTTTTGGACATGCAATTCAGTTACAAATTTGGGGAGGAAATGTAAAAGATTTGATATTTACCTAAATTCTTGCATTGGCACAGAAGTGCACTTTCTCTTTTGTACCATGAGCTTTGGTGCAAACAGTGAAAACTAAAAAAAAAAATAGGCCATGGTTTCCTTAACTTTTCATGTTCTCTTAATTTTAAAGCTGCATCCCAGTGTTTAAATGGATATTTGAATAGTGCATAACTGTGGGCCACACTTGTGCGCGTTTGGAGAGCTCCATGTACACATTTACGCGGGTGCAATATCAGAGTTTAAGTGTTATAATTCAGAACACAACATGGAAAGAGAAATCATTTTGGTGGCTTTCTTGATTTCTGATGGCACAAGATCCGCGAATATATCAAAATCGTATTGATTTAAATGTTCAAATTGTAAACATTCCCAAAGTGCCGGACAGATTTGCGCACAGAGATGGGTTCGTCCTTTTTTTATCTCATTTTTGAAGCATTAACTCATTTAATGATCTATTTTCGTTTAATAAAAAGAGCAAAAAAGAACGTAAAGCTCTCTGAAGTAATAAATAAATATGTTATTTGTCTTTTCATCTCGTTGGCAAGGAGATGTTGGCGTTCAAACCGGTCGTCGCGTTTATATGTGCATCGTCCAGTCCTGCAGATATTATTATGCTGTAAGGGGTGGTTAATATGTAATTTGCACCATATGGCATTTTAAAATCCAACCTTATTTCCACAATCTTCGATCTGTGTGGATTTACCTAATGATGCCCAATTAGTCATTGAGCAGGACCAAGGATGAGGCTTGTGTGGATACTCTCTCGCTAATATTTGCTCTCCAAATATTTCCTTTGAAACGTTTACAACACATTTTATCTGCTGGCCAGACAAGGGACATCTGGGAGGGTTTTCAACTCTCTATTTTTATAAATAAAACCACAATTGGTTCACATTTGCCCCTCGGACTCTATTTGTTCATGCTTGAAAGAAAATGTAATAAAAGGGGCTCCATGATGGATTTATGATTTATCAAAAGCACTTTACCATATGGCAGTCGTATTTGGAGCAGGTTTTCAAATGTTTGCTTTAAAAGAACTAAATCTGATTAACATGTAGCTACAGTCGTCGCGTGGAAGGATGAAAGATGCGCCAGTCACGTGACAGCCGGAGAGCCTCAATCTCCGGTCGTTTGAGAATCACAGAAGTAAAATAGGGCTTGTGGGCTCGTAAATGAGTATAACATTTCAGAATTATCGTTTGGAAGCTGACTACTTTCATATGTGGGCGACCACTACTTTCATTCGCTCGTTCAGAACATCAGGGGACCTGTTCAGCACTGGGTGGTGTTGAAATTAGACACTTCACACACTTGCTGCTCTATATTCGCTCAGCAAAGGCGATCCTTCAAACTCATTAAGTATTTGTTTTTATGCAAGCGAGGTTTAGCTTAATGAACATACACATCTTCTAAGTAAAAACAATCCTATAGGCTACCTTTCTCTAAATATTCGTGCCCTCATGTGTGCGCAGGGAACCTGTAAGTCTAACCACTGCATCTGTCCCATTGGTTCTCACAGTATACCAATTGCACAGTGATATTTTTGGGACGACTGTTTTTTATTCTAATTCATTATTTTTGAAGATTTTTTTCGGGGCGTAATCTGTCGAGCTTCGTCTTGGGCACTAAACTTTATTATTCTAAGACTTTAAAAATAAATAATAACTAAAATCAGCATGGAATGGAAAGCGCGAACATCATTGAGGTGAATGGACGAATTTCGCCAAACAACACCTTTAGCGTCAGTGACAGACAGTTGAAAATACGCGCTATGACTAGCTTCCAATATAACTCTAAACTTTGCAAAAACTGTGTTGCAACCCTTCACTCTCAGAAAAAAACGTACAAAAGCTGTCACTGTGGCGGTACCCTTTCAAAAGGTGCATCTTTGTATCTAAAGAGTACATATTAGTACCTCAAAGGTACATGTTGGCAACAAAAGTGTACATATTAGTACCTAAATGATTTATATTTGATTTATATTATAGCCTTTTTAAAGGGTACCATCCCATTTTTCATTGGGTGCACTCTAAAAAATTCAGTAAAAAAAAATAGGGCACAAAATAGTCTGTATTAATATGAAGGAATTTTCCGTATTGATTTTTTCCACAGGCGTTTTAGGCCTACCTATATTTTGAATTTTAACGGAAATGTCCGTAAAATTAATAATGTCCTGGCAGAAAATTACAAGTAGGCTATATTTTCGTGTTTTCTTCTTCTTTTTTTTACGTTGTGAACACTGACTACATTGTCATCATCGAGTCTATATTTACTTTTTTCCTATGTGCACAGTACGTCACCTTGATAAGGGCACCAGGTTAGCTATATATAAGTAGTCGCGCGTGGGGGCAGTGAGAGTGGTCCGCGCGCAAGGACGCATCTCCTTCGAGAAGAAAAGCACAGAAAAAGACCATCTTCGCTGTAAGGAAAGGGTTATCTGGCTTTTACTCATTCATAGAGTGTATTTTTCTTCTCGCATTAGATTTAAGTTTAATTTAATGCATTAAATGTTTACTAAAAATATAATTTTTATGATTTTTTTTTTTCAAGGCTACTAGGTGCCCATTGGGATGTACAGCGCAAATTCTGTTCTGGAAAATGAAGGTTGGCATTTAGTCGTTACAGTTCTTCCAAAGAATGTCAAACACTAATTGCAGCGTTTATTTTTATAAGCAAAATCAGTGGTGCTAACCTGTTGTCCATTTAACCTTTTCTACCACTTTGAGTGACTTTTACGGATGAAGAAATTGAGTTAAAACTCTGAAAACTCATCAAATCAAGCAACCTATAAACAGAGCAATAATAGGACAAATTAAATGGATGGAATTTATGAAAAGCTTTAGGTTATTTATGCCGCAAAGGCGCAGAAAAGTAAACGCGTGCTGATTATCGTGACAGCTCTGATGGATCATTAAAGCAGAACCGAACATAAATTTACCTAAACTTTAACATGATTGTTTTCAAGTTGTTCAGCTGATTATGAAAGAAATTCCACTGCATTGTAAATGCGCAATCCTTCAAGTACTGTAGCTTTATCTATAGATTTATGTGTCAGGGGAAGAAGGGAGTGTGAATCAGCTGGGCGGTGTGTTTCTGAACGGCCGTCCTCTGCCCGTCTGTAAACGGAGATTGATTGTTGAGCTCGCGACCGAGGGCGTGAGACCGTGTGAGATCTCCAGAATACTGAAGGTATTGAGTAAAATTCCCACCTTCACCTTGTGTTCCTTGTGTTTATGTGAATATCTACATGCTGGAGTAACCGTGTGCTCTGTCAGGTCTCCAACGGCTGCGTTAGTAAGATTTTGGGTAGGTTTCAGCGCACAGGGGTCATTGGTCCTAAAGCAACGGGGGGCAGCAGACCCAGACTCCTGACTCCTGACGTCATCTCCATCATAGCGCAGCACAAGCGGCAGAACCCCACACTGTTCGCTTGGGAGATCCGACAAAAACTGGCGACAGATCGAGTCTGCAGAGGAGATAAAGTCCCTAGTGTAAGTTAAAACATTTATACAGATTTGCCTTAAAGCTGGTGTAGTTTTGAAAGCCAGTTTCAGCATAGACACACATACTCTCTTTAAAAATAAAGATTCCAAAAAGGGATTTTCGCAGTGATGCCATATAGAGCCTTTTTTTGGTTCCCCAAAGAACCATTTTCTTAACTTAAAGAACGTTTTAATAATCTAAAGAGCCGTTTTTCCACTATAAAGAACAGAGTCTACCCTGAAAATAGAGGGATAGTTCACACAAAAATGTAAAATTTTGTCATCATTTACTTACCTCATGTTGTTCTAAATCTGTATGACTTTCTTTCTTCGACATGAGGTTAAGTAAGTGACTACACATTTTCCCTTTTTGGGTGAACTATCCCTTTAAACTCACAAGTCAGCTTACAAAAAGCTACATTTTCACCATTATTGATCAGGGGGGAAAATGTATCAATGATGTCATCAGGTGTCGTCCATAAACCGGATTCTTAAGAAGATTCATCTAGATATGGACATGATGGACAGTGCATATCCAAGTGTCAAACACATTTACACAGGTAATATATTTCATTCAAAATTCAAATACAGGGTGAATATAGGGGAAGCAGGACATGTTCTGATAATTTATCACTGAAATGTCATCTGATTGTCAGTGTTGTTCCAAATGGCACAATGTCATTTTAACCTGTAACTGATTTCTGTGTTCTGATATTATATCATCATTCAAAAAGTTTGGAGGCGTTACATTTTTTTAAATGTTTTTAAAGAAGTCTCTTATGCTAACCAAGGCTGCATTTATTTGATAAAAACAGTAATATTGTGAAATATCATTAAAATATAACTGTTTTCTATTTTAATATATTTTTAAATGTAATTTATAAAGCTGAATTTTTGGTAGCCATTCCTCCAGTCTTCAGTGTCACATGATCCTACAGAAATCATTCTAATATGCTGATTTGCTAAATTGATTATTATTATCAATGTTGAAAACAATGGTGCTGCTTAATTAGTGACAGATTTTCTTTTTCAGGATTCTTTGATGAATAGAAAGTTCAAAAGAACATGCAGCATTTATCTTTTTAAATCTTTTATAACATTATAAATGTCTTTACTGTAATTTTTCATCAATTTAATGCATTCTTTCAGAATAAAAGTATATTTCTTTTTTTTTTTAAAAACTAAACTTTTTTTTAGGATGATCACATACAAAAATTATATAAAAAGAAGGCTTTATTGTTTTACTTATACTGTGCAGTTTAGGTTAGATGAACTTATGTTTACTAATAGAAGAATATGCCTATAATGATAAAGATGATTAAAGGGTTAGTTGACCCAACAAATGCTGTAATTTCTGTCATTAATTCCTAACCCTCATGTCATTCCACACCCATAAGAGCTTTGTTCATCTTCAGAACACAAATTAAAATATTTTTTATGAAATCTGAGAGCTCTCTGACCCCGTTTTTGACATTCACACTTGTTAAATCTGATCGGATTTCAATCGGATATGCACAAAAATCGGATTTGGACTGACAGTCTGAAAGTATTCCCGTCGCTTCATAACATGAAGGTTGAACCACTGTAGTCACATGGACTATTTTATCAATGTCTTTACTACCTTTCTAGGCCTTGAAAGTGGTAATTACTCTACAGTCTATGAGGGTCAGAAAGCTCTCGTATTTCATTAAAAATATCTTAATTTATGTTCTGAAGATGAAAAAAAGGTCTTACGTTTGGAACGACATAAGGGTGAATAATTAATGACAGCATTTGGGTGAACTAACCCTTTAAGTGTCCCATCTAAATGTCCCACATGCATTCATCCTACTTGGTCTTGAAACAAATATGTGTACTAACCTTCCCCCGTTCACTTCCTGTCACCCACAAGTGGATGAGCAGAGGAGTTTACAAACAACAGCTCAGACCATTCAGCAACAAACGGACACAAACCTGCGAGGCACCTCTCATCGCAGCAGAACAGCTTTCACACCAGATCAGAGTGAGAGGTTAGAGAAAGGTGATTCACTTTCAGTCACTTCAATCTCTCACTGTCTGCTCAGAGTCATCTGTGTGCTATTATACTGCAACATCTCCCCTTCTGATTTCTGGCCATTCAGAGTTCATCTGTGGGCTTTATCCAGACCTGCTGACCAGAGAAAAGCTGTCTGAGGAGACAAACCTTCCACAAGACACTATAAAGGCAATTCACATTTAAAGTTTCAAATAACAAATGCTTTCAAAAAAGAGGCTTTCAGAGTTGGCATACATATATTTAAATTGGCGTGTGTTAGATGTTTGACCTGATCTTGATCTTCCATCTGAAGGTTTGGTTCTCCAATCGCAGAGCAAGGATGAGGAGGGAGCGAAAAGAAGACCATAGTGACTGTGGATCTCTGGGTAAGTGCTGATGTCTTGTTTTCATTGTAGAATTACATAGTCTGCATTTATAAATGATTTTTCTTTCTTAGGTATAACCAGCCCCGGGTTTCTGAGAAGTAGAAATGCTTTGGTTTCTCTGTCAGCGACCTCTGGCAGCTCTTTCGACGGTTACTTGGCTCATCACACACAAACCACTTTTCCATTGGCCCATCACAGAGACAATAACACTTTACCATTGGCTCATTTGAACTCAAATGCGATGTCCACATGTCCTTTGGATTGCACAGAGAGTTTGATGCCATCATGTCACCAACATAGCAACATGGAATCAGATTACCGATTGATTCCCTTGAACACAGATGAAAGTATCTTAATGGCTAATCGCTCACAGTGGGCTTCTCATCAATCTCTGATTGGACAGAATGTTACAATGTTTTGAATTGCAAAATAAACATTCCTGAATGTTGATGTTGTGGACAGTAGAGGGCAGCAAAGGAAAGAAAAAGTGGCATTATGAGTGGAATGTACTTTTTTTTTTTTTTCTTGCTTCATGAACAAGCCTAATAAAAAACAATTATGTTTTTGATATTTTGATTGTGTTTTAAGTGAATGAATAAATATGAAGTTCTTTAAAAATTAAATGGACTGGAAACTTAAAGACTGTCTGACTGCCTAAAGATTGTCTGTCTGTCAAATCATTGGGAATAAATAATAAAGAGATAACCCTACAATGCAAAAACAAAACTTCTTAATGAGTTTTTAATTAGTTGTTTTTCACTTATTGTCCAATAAAATAACTAAATATTCTTAAAATAAAATGAATTAAATTAGAAGCAAAACAAAAGATATTAACGGGTTAGTTCTCCCAAAAATGAAATTTCTGTCATTAATTACTCACCCTCATGTCGTTCCACACCCGTAAGACCTTCTTTCATCTTCGGAACACAAATTAAGATATTTTTGATGAAATCCGAGAGGTATCTGAATCACACATAGGCAGCAATGTCATTGCACTTTTCAAGGCCCAGAAAGGTAGCAAAGACATCGTTAAAACAGTTCATGTGACTACAATGGTTCAACCTTAATGTTATGAAGCGACGAGAATACTTTTTGTGCGCGAAAACAAAACAAAAATAACGACTTTATTCAACAATTTCATCTCTTCCCTGTCATTCTCCTATGCTGTTTACATTGTAGACGTAGGGCCAAATAATGATGGCTAGACAACTGGGTCAGAGGATCTCCAAACCGGCAAGTCTTGTTGGGTGTTACTGGTGTGCTGTGGTAGGTAGGTACCTACCAAAAATGGTGCAAGGAAGGACAACCTGTGAACCGGAGTCAGGGTCACGGCCGCCCAAAGCTTATTGATGCACATGGGGCCGAAGGCTAGCCTGTCTGGTCCTATCACACAGAACAACTACTGTAGCTCAGATTGCTGAAAAACCTTAGGTGGCACATGATAGAAAGGTGTCAGAACACACGGTGCATCCCAGTTTGCTCTGTATGGGACTGCATAGCCGCGAGCCAGTCAGAGTGCCAATGATGTCCCTTGTCCACTGCCGGAAGCACCTACAGTGGGCACGTGAGCGTCAGAAGTGGACCAAGGAGTAATGGAAGAAGGCTGCCAAGTCTGATGAATCATGTTTTCTGTTAGATCAGGTGGATGGCAAGGTACGTGTGTGTCGTTTACCTGGGGAAGAGATGACAGCAGGATGCACTATAGGAAGAAGGCAGGCCGAAGCAGGCAGTGTTAAGCTCTAGGCAATCTTTTGCTAGGTAACCGTAGGTCCTGGCAATCACGTGGATGTTTCTTTGACATGTACCACCTACTTATGAATTGTTGTATACCATGTACAACTCTTCCTGGCAATGGTGTTCCCTGATGGCAGTGGCCTCATTCAGCAGGATAATGCACCTATGCACACTGCAAAAATGGTTTGAGGAATATGACAGTTTAATATGAGAGTTTAAGGCGTTGCCCTGGCATCCAATTTAGCCAAGTCTAAATCCTATTGAGAACATCAATGAGATGTGCCAACAAATCGAATCCATGGAGGCAACTTGCAGGACTTAAAGAATCTTCTGCTAATGTCTTGGTGTCAGATACAACAGGTCACATTCAGAGGTCTTGTGGAGTCCATGCCTTGATGCATCAGAGCTGTTTTAGCAGCCCGAAGAGGACCTACATGATATTAGTCAGGTGGTTTTAATGTTGTGGCTGATCAGTGTATAGTACGCGCACTCTCTCTCTCTCAGACCACCTCTGTCAGCGCAGGTTCATCTGGTAAGAAATCTCTCCTGTGAGTTTTGGACTGGACTCACATACTTCTACACGGTGAGTGAACAAGATCAACACTTGGACACAAACCAGAATGCTTCAAGAGCTAACAGGGAGTCTGGGATACACTGACAATCACGCAGAGGTCAATCCCACAGACTTATTTCTAATAAAAATGCCATTAATCTAAAATTGTTAATGTTTATTTCCAACATTAGAAAGATCAAACACATAAACCCTTTCTATGTACATGCAGTAGAAAAGTCTATAAAGAAAATATGCACCACTCTGTATGAACAAGATGCTCAAAAATAAACAAAAGATTGAAGAGAGCCATTATACGAGCAGTTGACAAAGCACTGAAGCAGAAAAAATGACTTCAAATGATTACTCTCAGAGAGAGTTTCGGGTGGAAATGTGGTTTTCTCTTGATTTAAACACAAAACCTCTGTGTTTTACTGTACATTGGAGTCCTATAGAAGATCAGACATCTTGTGTCTGTTCCAGTTTTCAACTCTTGTCCTCTGGGACCCCACAACAGTATAATTTGTTCCAGCCTTGAACTAACACATCTGATTCAACAATAATCAGCCGCCGCTGGATTAATTGAATCAAGTGTATTAGTTTAACCTCACATGGCGGCAAAAATCCATCATGGAGCTGGAGCTGAAACGGCTTATTCATGAGAGCTCTCCTGACTCTCATCCATGATTGCTTCAGCATACTGTCTGCCTGCTCCTGTTTGACTGAAGTAACTGCTTTATAAATTCAGTTCGCTTTTCAACAGTTTGAACTCTGACCTTTGAACCCTGCTGATTTAAGTGCCCTGGAGGAAACAGGAAACTATTGGCTGTGGTCTGCATGACCTTTCTTCTCACACGTCCTTTTCTATCGCCCATAAGGGGGGGTTGTATTCATCATATGGGTCGCCTGAACACACAACCTGCTGAAAGTGAACCGACACACACATTCAATGGGTTGAAACATCAGACCTGAGGGAATGGAAAGCATCAGGCCGTGGGTCTCAGAGCAGCAGAGCAAAAAATAATACATTAGCATATTAATGATCAACCATTTTTCCTTTAACAGCAGTGCTATTATTTATATACGATTATAGTATTTATTAATATTTTGAATTAAAAAAATATTGAAATAAAGAAATTTTGTCATGTGCTTTTGTCATTTTTATATCTATTTTATATCTATTTCATTAAACAAAAATTAATAATAGTTTTACTTAACAATAACAACACTGTTTAATAGGAACTGAAATATTACAAATGACCAAAAATAACTTTTTAAAAAGTTTTAATTATGTACAAATAAAACAAAAAAAGGTCACATGTATATTTACTTACATTTTAAAAGTTGGAAAATATAAAACAGTCATAAAAATAGTGTTAAAAACAACAGCAGCCTAGATATTCAATATTAAGACCACTGATGGCAGCAGCGCAAAGAGGAAATTACAAAACCGATGTGTTAACAATACAAAACAAGTGTGAAAATTGATAAAATGTCAAAATACAGGCATCTTATATACATAGCGAGCATAATATTTACAATCAAACACATTTTCGTATTAAAAACATTAGTTTAAACAATTACCCTGCCTGTTTTTGACTGCGTTACTCTATTCAGTACTGCAGTTTGATTAAGTATCTTTGCACTCATGGCTAAATTTAGACTTAAAAGACCCTCCACATAGATGACGCACACATGTGTGGCGTATAAACCTTCTGGGAGCCGTCTTTGAGTCGAAACGTTTTGTTATGACCCAATATTTTCCTTTAAAGACATATCGTCCTTTTGTTTTGTTTACAAATGTTATGTTTCAAATCTACACGCCAGATTAAACACAATAAACACTTTAGGAGGATGAAATGCCATGACTTCGGTCCATCTATAAAAGACATAAATAAATACTTCGCGAACTGCATATAAAATTTCGACAGATATATTACACCATGTGAAAGGAAAGACCTTCAGATGTTTGTAATTTCAGATCTATAAGACCTACGGATGCACAGAGTGACATTAGCACACTCTTTGGAGTGCAGTACACGAAACAGCCCCAAAGGGGCCACAGAACGCTCCAAACTGGAGCAAAGCAAGGTGCGAAACATTAGAAAGTCACTGAACCCTTCTGGAAATGTGTGATAACATCCCATTCGGGCATGTATACTGGCCACGGTGCTGACTGATGCTCCAAATCTGATTTGTGAAGTGGTTGATGTTGAAAATAGTGTTTATTGGAAACAGTGATACAGAATTTTGTCCTCCTAAGTTGCACCTGAAATGCCTTTAAAATGATGTACATTGAAGAGAAATCAGCTGTGAGCAAGGGATAACACCTGGAAAAATGCACCCCAGTGAAAACAAAAGCTCTGTCCTGTCTGAAAACGTCGAGTTATTGCCATCTTCAAGTATTTCCAGGGAATGACATTTAGAACAACATCTGCTCTGGTTTGAGACAAATATGTTCATATGGATGAACACCACAGTTTCTTCTAATTGCTTTTCTTTCCTCATTTATCCATCTGTCCTTGATTTTTGAGATTTAACTCACTAGCCACAACAATCTTCTAAAAAAAAAAAAAAAAAAAAGTTCAAAAGTTGTCATTTCCTTCATTTGTTGGTTCATGTCTGACATCTGATTGTTGCAGTTTCTTTGTGAGAACATTAGATATTTTTGTCTTGCACCTTTTCTGTACCAGTGGTTTTAATTTAATCTAAAACAAAAAAACTCAATCTAAAACCAAACTCTGGCCTCCAAGTTCTTTGTACACCAACTGTACAGCAACCATGGTCTTCACGTTGTAGATGCTAAAAACCATAACGTGCCATGAGTATATTTTCACCACAATGGAAAATATAACAGTCTAGTAACTTATTTCCATGTCTGAATAGTATTTGAAGACTTTGCGGATCCATTCAGAGTAGAAGGCCACGTTGACGAAGACAGCAGGACGCCTGGCGACAGCACACCCACGGCCGTTGATGCTCACGCCCACTATTACTTTGCTTTCTCCTTCCTGGCACACCAATGGGCCACCGTAGTCTTTCTATAATAGGTGAATGGAGAAGAATATAGGTCACAGTAATAGAATAAACATCATCCTCTGAAATGAAACTCTTCAAAGACTAGGATCTGACTCGTACCTCACAAACACCCTGGTCTCTCTTGCCTCCAGCACAGATTTTGGTCTCTGTGATGGGCAGAATACCGTTGTGGCTTTGGGAACACCTTTTGTTGCTGACAATTGGAAGCCCCACCATTTTCAGACTGCCCTCATGTCCCGTACCTAACAGAGAGGTCAAAGGGTCAGCTTTAATAGAAATGTAACGGTTTGGAAAGTTTGCATGCAAGTTCAATTAGCTTCATTTATTTGGCCTTATGTGTCTAAATAACTCAACACAGGTTTGGAAAAATGGGTTAAATACGAGCTAAGAATGTTTTGTTTGTTCAAGTGTGTATTTTAATGATGCTGAGTCAGATTAAATATTTATTTGTGTATCTTGTTCTTCTTCCGCAAGATACAAACATGAACAAAAGATGCCATAAATCATTGTGATTATTATCAAGACCATCTGAATGTATTCTAGAGCTGTACTTTGAAGTAAACACCAAATAAAACAGACCAGGTGTTCAGATTATTATATATTATTTATTATATATTGTTTTGCCATTATATATATATATATATATAGAGTAATTATTATTTTTCTAGCATGTTATATGTTTGGCAACGGTTCTTTTAACCTTAAAAGAGTAGCTTTTCATTTCTTAAACAACCATGTATTAAGATGTATCATGGCCATATTCCAGGATGACAATGTCAAGATTCATCAGGCTCAAATTGTGAAAGAATTGTTGGGAGGGAGCATGAAGAATCATTTTCACACATGAATTGGCACTGACCTTAACCTCAGTGTAGGTTTTTGGGATGTGCTGGAGGAGACTTTACAGAGTGCTCACCTCTTGCATTGTCAATACAAGATCTTGACCAAAAAAATGATGCACCTCTCGATGGAAATAAATGTTGTGATGTTATTTCCATCAAGAGGTGCATCAATTTTTGGTCAAGATCTTGACTTTCAATGAAATTAAGGTATGGACTCAGAGGTGCCAATTCATGTGTGAAAATGATTCTTCATGCTCTCTGAACCATTCTTTCACAATTTTAACCCTGGTGAATCTTGACATTATCATCCTGGAATATTGCCATGATGTGTCTTTCTACATGGTTGTTTAAGAAATGAAAAGCTACACACTCCATCTTTAAGGGTTAAAAGAACCGTTGCCAAACATATAACATGCTAGAATCATAATAATAACTGTAATAATGATCCATTCATAGATTCCTAAGTATTTGCCTATTAAAATCCAAACAGCGACTTTTTTTTTTTTTGGCCGGGAAGTGTATATATATATGGGTCAATTATTTGAAAGGCATTTTTCAGGTTTCCATCCCAAAAATACAATGGAAACCAACAATTCAACAATGTTACTGTATTGAAAAGAAATAGAATAGAACAGAATAGTACCTTTAGTATCTCCCCAGCCATACATGAGACAATAAATGCCTTCTGCAACAGCACACCCTGCGACAGGAAGCTGAACAGTTCGCACATGCTCAGAGAGAGGGGCAGGCCTGGGCATAAGACTATGAGTTACCATAAGGATGGCTGGATGCATGAGAAGATGAATAGGCAGATGCATAAATGCACTTACGTTGTGAGTTTGAGCAGGGCCAGGTTGGATCCCTCGGGCCCACAGACCACATGTGCAATCCGGAGACCCTGTGTGTCGGCGGATGCGTTGAGATGAAGAAGCCCCACCTGCACAGTGTACTCCGAAAGGTCAGGAACACTGAGGAACATGCAAAAAAAAACAACAACAAAAAAAAAAACACGATGTATAAGCATATATGTCAAACAGAAGTTTCATGACAACTAAAATATGCAACTAAAGTATCCAAGTAGAACGGTGATAAGTCATTTTAGCCTTCTGAAAATATATAATCTGGATCGCAGACGTAGAAGAGCAGTCTTTCTACAAGCATGAGATATGTATGTTGGCGAGCATTCCTGGTAAACTCATCTCCAGTTCTGATCAAGACGCAGAGGTCAGTTCTAGCGTCCAGCCCGGTCTGTGTCTTCATGCAAAGCACAAGATAGCTGATCCCACCAGGGAGCGGATCTGGGGAATGTAGAGATGATCTAAAAGCCAGACACGCTCACTCTCGTTCTCCTTCTGTCCCCCTTTTCCCCCTCAAACTAAACAGAGCCAGCAGGTTTTCACTCAAGTGTCACTGAAGCAGATCCACAGGCGTATATCATGCAGCCGAACACCGAGTCTAAACAGATGCACCACTGACAGAGCAGAGAGCCATCAGTCACAGCGGATCTGTCACTACTCTCTCTTAAACCGGAAACCCTGGATCCGCACGTCTCATAGAAAACATCAACTGACAGATGGGAACACAAGGCCAGGACAGGCCAGAATCTTGTACGACCCACGAATGTGGAAAACTCAAATGTGGTTTGCATTGACAAGAGATAGTGGCTAGTCATTAGTGGATGTGAGATGGATTACCAGGTGGAGAAGCACTGTTGATCAGTCAGAACCCATTCCTCTCTGATGAGTGAACCTCCGCACCAGTGTCTGTTCCTTCGGGAGAAGAACCAATCAGAATGTGTCAGGGATACAGGAATTACCATCCCCCTATGCTATACATGTTATGTTACGTTACAGTTTTTCTGAATTTTCTAGATACTAAAATCTATTCTATTACCCAAATATTCTAAATCATAATGTATATATATTTCAGTGTATATTAAATAATCTATCACAGTTTTATCTGCATATTTGCTGTAAATTATGTAGATTAATGTAGGATGAATTGGATTAAAATAATACTTCATGCTGATCAAATAGGAAGTGTTTACCTTTTTTGAATGCTGACCACCCAGCTTCCGTCCTCTGCTCGCTGCACCTGCATCCCCCCAACAATCCGTGTGGTTTTGTGTATAAAGCAAGATGGTTTCGGGCCTCCACCTGCCGAGAGGGAAAGCGGTAACTGTCAGAGAAGTCTTCATGAAAGAAGATTTATATATATATATATATATATATATATATATATATATATTTAAAAATATACATATTAGATATGCAGTACATAGTATCATAGTGCAGTGGTTCTCAAGTGGTTTTCCTAAAGGGCCTAGATAGTACACTGGAAATAACAACAAATCTACACAGGCCCAAAAATATGCAAACTTAATAACAGGTTGACCAAAAAGAAAAGAATAATTATGTAAATCTTCGAAAAACAAAGAAAATTAATCATAGTCTGTGAAAATCAATAGGACACTTGTGGATATGGCTTCATTTTGTTTAGTGCATAAATGTTTTATTTACTTATTTGTTTATTTTTTGTTTTTATTTCATTATTTGCATTAAGCACAGTTTTTTCTTTGGTGACTGTTACCACAAGAGGCCAGCGACCCACCAAATGAGAACCAGTGTCGTCTTTCTCAAGGGTGTTTTCTTTTATTATCTGCTAAGAAATTTGCTATGAACTTACTCTTCTGAAGGTCATCAGATGACATTGAGTTGCCTGAATAATAAAAAAGACAAGAAAAGTTCATTTGCACCAAAAACCAGGAACAAAATATTATAATGAAACATTTGACACGTGGACATTACCCACTGATGTTGCTGAAACCTAAAAAAAGAATCTAATGTAATTTGGATAAACCTAAATATAATCGTGGAACTATCCCCAGAATGTGTTTCTTATTAAAATGACGAATACCAAGACTACACAAACACCATCTCGTTCATCAACATGCATCAGCAGACCATCACAGACGTGCCTGAATGCAGCACAATTATAAAAATCCAGCTGCAGTAACACAGCTGCATGGGCACAAAGATGAAGAGGATTGCATCTGTCTGACATTATAGTCTGACGCCTCATTCAAGAAGACAAAAACCACAGACACAAACTCTGTGCATAACATCTGTAAGCCTTTGCAAGCTACAAATAATGACAAAACACCCCTGCCGTGTAGGTCAGAGACCCTGTCTGTCATTATATAAGTTGTGTGACATTCAGAAATAAACTGAGAATGTGTTTAACATCCCAAATGTATTTCTGAATTTGAATTGAGGTTGTAGAATGTAGAATTGCAATGGACTGAATTGATTCTTGAAATTTTTAAGGCATTTTAAATAAATTAATATAACTAACTGTTATAAGTGTAGTTTTTAACTAGAAAAGGAAAAAGTCCAGAGAGAAAGATAGAACAATAGATGGAACAAAAGTCAGAAAGACAGACAGACAGACAGACAGATATACAAGTAGACAGACAGACAGACAGATAGATAGATAGATAGATAGATAGATAGACAGACAGACAGACAGACAGACAGACAGACAAGTAGACAGAAAGATAGACAAGTAGACAAGTAGAAAGACAGACAGACAGACAGACAAGTAGACAAGTAGATAGATAGATAGATAGATAGACAGACAGACAGACAGACAGACAGACAGACAGACAGACAGATAGATAGATAGATAGATAGATAGACAGACAGACAGATAGACAGACAAGTAGACAGAAAGACAGACAAGTAGACAAGTAGATAGACAGACAGACAGACAGACAGACAGAAAGATAGATAGATAGATAGACAGACAGACAGACAGACAGACAGACAGACAAGTAGACAGAGACAGACAGATAGACAGACAGACAGATAGACAAGTAGATAGACAGACAAATAGATAGACAGACAGACAAGTAGACAGATATACAAGTAGACAGACAGACAGACAGACAGACAGACAGACGGACAAGTTGGCAAACAGACAGATAGACAGAGACAGACAGACAGATAGATAGATAAGATAGACAGATAGAGAGATAGACAAGTAGACAGAAAGATAGACAAGCAGACAAGTAGACAGAGACAGACAGACAAGTAGACAGAAAGACAGACAAGTAGACAAGTAGATAGATAGATAAATAGATAGATAGACTCACAGCGCTCTAGTCCGCAGTAGTCCCAGGGAATGGAGGAGTTGGACGTGTAGCACCATGGCCCGTGCTTATCTCGGTCTGGATTCCTGCACAAGTTCAACTCTAAGCCTGCGCTGGCCTTCGCTGACCGCGTGTCTCTCCTTCACACACATAAAAACAAAGAACAGGAAATCAGCTACTCAGTTCAGAGAAACAGGCCAACACAAGAGGGATGGAAATGTTGACTCGTATTTCGCTGTGTGACAAGATGTTCAAAGAAGGAATCATATTCTTATCCTCCCTCCAGCGACCATAAAAGTATGAAAGTATGAACTTATAACAGTCACTGTGGCTCTGTGTATTACACCACCTGTCCTCATGGCTACATGCAATCCAGCCCGAAACTGCATGCCAAGCGTCTTCTACAGAGTTGACTTACAAAGAAAATAAATCCTAGAGCGAGACAGACAGCCCTCCGATCGCAGGGGCCGAAAACCCAAAATGAAAAATGTGTAGGAAACAGAGAGTGATAAAGTGGAGAGGTAATTTTTCGTCCCTGGTGACCACTGAACAAGCCAACGTTGAGTTTTCTCAGAGACAACCTTTCGACCCCATGTGAGGCAGACTCACTGGCTGGACGCCATTTGAAGAAGCTGATTGGCTTTGATCTGCCCGTGTTTTGAGAGCGGGGGACAGCACTTCCTGGGGTCAGAGGTCACTCCTGCAACATGTCCATCTGTCTGTGCCATTTTGGCTTTTAAAATTCCTGTAAATTAAGTGATGTTAACAGCTTAGCCCGAGCTGAGGGACTACAGGACGCTGAGCGAGTTGCTTTATGGGGCATTTGTCTCCCGAAGAACAGTGTGTGGTATTTTCTGTCCTCGGTGTATCAGTGATGAATATGAGCGGCCTGGCTCTCACTCTTCTGTTTGTTATCACTGCCTCGGTCCTCTTTCAATGTTGTAATACTGCCTGATAACCGCCTTTCAAAACAAACTCAACATCAGTGCTAATATATGATTTCTGCAAGGAAAACTGGTTCCAAGAGTCAACAGGAACCCACGAGAGAGCAAAAGTGCACAAAAGCTCTAAATATTTCAAAACCGAGTGAGATGCCTCACTGACTACATAGAGAGCTGCATAAGTGACTGATTTGGATTGTTCTACACAGTCAAGAGTCATACAAACAGCACTCTGAATAGTGCTCTCGCCAAGCTGTCATAAAAGAACTAGCGGCGGCGAAAGCTGACTGTGTTGTCACCTTGCGTCGGCTGCGTCTCGGCCAAAAAGGAGCCCTTGAACACACCAAAAGTACTACAGACGAGTGTCAACTAGCATGTGTGTTCTGCACCTTGCGTGTCAATAGTCTATATTCATCCTTCAAAAAGGGAAACCTAAACTAGGACTGCAGATATGCAAACCGTAAACAAAGCAGCTCTAACTTACTGTACCATTTTGAAAATCAATCATGCTGATCACTTTCTTCATTCCAGGCGGCTCATGTTGTTATGAAACTATATGCGCATTCGAATGCTCTGGTAAGATGGCGTAAAAGTAGAACAGCCTTTTGTTTTTTCTGTCTTGACTTTTTTGCTTGCTTTCATCGCTTTCACTTTTATTCACGTGCACTGACTCGTTCACTAAGCTGATCAGCCAATCAGAGTTCTCGATTCAACATGCTCAATCAGCCAAAAAGCCCCTGACTAATGCCGACAGTACGGAACACATTGCAAAAACTAGGCCAGTCCGGCCAAAGCTCAAGGATGGCCCGATGTTGGATGATGGCGGACCTTCGGCTTGGTTGGTCTGGGCCTTAAAAGCAACAACACAACGACAAAAGAAATGACACAATACCCGATATACAATATCTAATAAGATTTGGGGTAAAATACACAGATTTCAAATAAAAAAGTAATTTATTAATTATTTTATGTTATTTTTAATTAAATCTTTTAAGGTTGTAGTCTATAAGTTTTGTCTCTTTGTCGCCATCTCTGTTTGAAACCTGCAATTGCAGTTATTTGTGGAATTCTCATCTTTACGTGGGTTGTGCATTGGCAAGGCTCCTCAGTGCGGATGAATCTAATGTTTTGTCACCGCACTGACGTGGATACTGTACTTCGGAATCACAGATTGTAGTCTTGGAAGTATGACCAAAATAAGAATTTTCACAGGAAAATGTAATCTGAACAAGTAAGTAACAAATCTGGCACTTTTGTTCTGACCAACTGAGAAAAAACAGCATTACAATAAATCGCGCTACCAATGGTGATTAAATCCAATGATCGCTTAGGTCATATCACATAAAACCATGCAAATTATTATTATTGTTATACTTTGTTCCCAAATTGTTAATGTTTGTTCCCAAATTGTCCATTTGTCATACCATACAATCCGCCATCAAAATTATAAGTTTCATTATTCCAGCTGCTGTGAGAAAAGGCTATAAATGATCCATCACCTGCAGCATCCTCACATGATATAGCCTACTAGCTGGGTCTCGTTCTTTATGTAAACAGATGTGACGTAATGACAAATGGCGGTATGCTTGAATTTCCCGCGGAAACCTACCAGTACCACCCGAATTATAAAACATTATTACAAGCTTACTGTTGTGAATCAGGCTAAGGTAAGGAGATAGTTTTGAACACTGGCACAAATACCGGCACAAAATGGCGACTTAACATGTAAGGAGATGCAAATGTAGATAGAAATGGCTCATTCTAAGGTAATAAAAGCAAAACAGTTCATTATGTAAGGTCTTTATACACCACTGAAAACATAGTTATGTATATTATATTGCATTTCTGTCAATAGATCCTCCTAAAATTTACACACTGCACCTTTAACACGGGGGAAAAAATGGCACAGCAGCTTTAAATGGTTTCAGTGATTTCATGGAAACATGTACCTGAATGTGTGGTCGGACCACAGCCCACAAGGAATACCAGATCTTGTTTTCGACAAATTGCCACGGTAACTCTCCCCGTTGTCTTCGTAACATTCTAGGACACAGATAAAACAGCCATAAAGATAACGAACAGTATTAACATGCATAAACACATGCATGTACAGTACCTTCAGTAAAATTCAAGCTTATTCAAAGCTCCATGTTTAGATTATTTATGGATTTGCTGATTGTATCCATGCTGTCATGAAGTAAGCATGTTTGAAATAGCATTTTACTAGTGGGGGAGGGCCGATTTCACGTCAGGGACCACTTTACAATTGGTGGTTGGCAAACATGTAGGGGAAAAAAGCTTTTGTCTGTGCCAAGATCTGACTGAAGTTTGAGTGAATCCAGAGAGGCATTGCCCTGTCTCTCTGACCTGAAACCTCAAAGGGACTCTTCTGGTGAGAAATGTGTCTTTTGAAACACAAAGCTGGAACACACATGAAAAAAATAGATTATTCTAACAGGATTTTGAAACGGACTACACGATTTGCGCAGAAGAATCTTTTCCTTTTAGGAGCGCTTGTGTGACACAGACGAAGGGGAATGTGAGGGTACCCAGAACAAAACCGCACTCGAGCTGGGTGCCAGATCTTTACAGGCAGTCTCCAAACGTCCGTGATGGCGCCTCTGCGCAAAACATCTTTGTCTTTCATCATTAAAATTCTTGTAAATTATGATGAGCTAAGAGTTTTGGAACAACACAATTCATTATGTGGCTAATATGGTTCACAATGCTTAGCCATGCAGTGCAGTACACATGTGAGAGTGTGTGTAAGCGTGTGTGTGTGTGTGGGCTTACCTGTGCTGTCAGAGCTCTCTGATTCACATCTTGGGATGTTGGTACAGAAAGCTTTGCGTACTTTTGGGTCTGTTGTGAAACACCAGGGAATTTCAGAGCCATCAGGGTTCCTGCAATAGTTCTCCCTGAGATCCCTGAGTGCGACACACACAAACAATTTTGTAAAATCATTTTTGCATGTATGGATTTTTTGCATTTTCTTTTTCAGAATGATTTAGGATCAGTCAGATGTAAACAAACCCCTAATCCTGGGATCATCCCATAACTGTTTGACTTTTGTCAGTAAGCTACCACCAAATGCTTACAATATGTTGTTTTATATTTTCTTCAAAAAGTATAATGTAGTTCTGATAATACAAAAAAGCAGTAGTGTAGAATGACTCACTTGCATTTATAGTTGTGCGGTGTGTATGAATGGTTGTGAGGAAATAGAGCGTCCCAGCGTTGACAGGTCACACCTGCAGGGGTCACACTGACTGTACCCCTGTAGCCCTCTCCCTGACCTCGAAAGCAAGAGGTGGTCACCTCCACTTCCACATCATTATCTGAGTCTGAAACAGAGAAAAGGAGAGAGACTGTCAGGAATTCCAAGCATCAGCATTTGAAAAATGTTTCCACTGGAAAGATGCCATGGATGAAATACAGGAGTAACCACGAGATTTACAACAAGCCAGTGCACCTGTACACAATCCCTGGGCTAAACTAAATATCACACACACGCAACTATCTGCGATAGGAAAGGGGTTTCCTCCACATGTGTTACAAACTTTTAGTTGGTATTAATCATAAGACAGACAATATTCAGATTCACAACAATACAAAACCAGAAGCAGCTAAAACCCCAATGCATGCAAGTTTTATAGAAAGAAAGATGAAGATAAAGAAAAGTGAACAGACCACACACACTGATGTTACAGTACTCCCATGGTGTGTTTTTGTCCATTGTGTAACACCAAGGACGCACATCATTATTGGGATTGCGGCAGTAGTTGTCAACCAGGCCTTTACCTACATGCCTATAAATACAGATACAGAAGGCATAAATCACACAGTTGTGTGTGTATGTGTGTGTGAGAGAGTACACGTGAATATGTACCTGTGAGGCTGGTAGGTGTGTTTATGAGGTTTCTGTGAGTCCCATCTCTGGCACTCTTTCCCACTCTCTGTGTGATCCATGGGCCCCCTGTATGTTTCCCCATTACACCTCATACACTCCACTACAAACACACAGAAACACACAGGTATTACAAACACCAAATGCACACATAACAATAGTGCACTATACTGTAGAATGTGCAACAGACACAAACACACTCACATACTGTACTCTTAACACGTCCTGATTTTGCTGAGATAGACCCGTGCCTGGGTCAACATATTTTGTTGATTCTGGAACATTCTGGTCCAAAAATTTAGTCCTAAGCATTTCCTTACCTCTACCCCTAAACCTAACCCTACCCATAAGTTATCCCTAAAATCATACGGAAATGATAGGTGAATAACACTGATGTAGAAATACCTAACCCTGGTTGTAAGCCTAAACCTGACATAAACTGCAAACTTGTCCCAAAAATCTGATTGGTTGATTGGAATGTTGTTCCAGGATCAACAAAAATGTTGATATAAGGACATGCTGCACTTGGTGAAAACAGGTTCTACATACTCTCATTTTACAAATAACACAAAAGCACATATTACAGTATAGATGAGGTCATCTCTAACCATCTGAACACTGGGGCAGCCCACATTCCTGGTGCCGGGTCTCAGTGAGTTCAGTGAAGCACCAAGGTCCACTTGGATCATTGTCTGGGTTTCGGCAGAAGTTCTGACGCAGGTCAAACTTTTTGTGTCTGGCAGGCTTGAAACTGATAAATAAATATATAGAAAAAAGGAGAGGGAAAACAGAGTTAAAATTTCAGTTTATGTGATCAACCAGGTCGAATTAACTTTTGTCCAACCCTGCTCGTAGAGAGCCATTGTTCATCTGAGTTTAGCTCCAACCCTAATTAAACACACCTGAACCAGCTAATCAAGCGCTGCGTCCGAAATCGCATACTGAATAGTAGGTACTTAGAAACTTACTTCACGACTGTTAAAAAAGTATGTTCTTTATAACATGAATGTGTGTAGTATGAATGAAATTCAGGCGTACTATATCCGCCATGTTCATTGTCATGTGACCCAGAGTTGTGTCGCTTCACCGGCATTTACAATTCCTCTCCCATGGCCATGGGATAGTAAAGTGTTCATCGAATGCACACTTTAGAATCTCAGTGGAAGTAGTGGGTCATCCAGATACTTTTTGCCTACTTTTTTTCAAATACTATGTATTCTA
The DNA here is from genome assembly GCF_019924925.1 of Ctenopharyngodon idella. Classification (NCBI taxonomy): domain Eukaryota; kingdom Metazoa; phylum Chordata; class Actinopteri; order Cypriniformes; family Xenocyprididae; genus Ctenopharyngodon; species Ctenopharyngodon idella. The sequence continues at coordinate 5,813,910 of NC_067223.1, read as the reverse complement.
ACATACTGCTCTGTTGGCATACGTTTTTTCACATACTATATAGTATGGAAGTATTTGATTTCCAACACAGAAAAGATCTTTAGGATTACTATAAACATCCAGGAAGGTGTGTTGGAGCAGAAAGTTGCAGAACGTTGGCCCTCCAAGAGCAGAATTGGATACCCCTGGTCTTCTGGAACACTCATTGAGTAAATCAGCTTAATCAGCCTAAAAGATCAGCTTAGACAAGTATGAATTTCTAGTTTGTGCTAGTTTGGTGCCGGTTCACCTTGAGAACTGGCATAGCCATGTTGTTCATGAGCATTTGTCATTCCTATGGTGCTGGTTGATCATGGATTTCTCCCTGATTGAGCTAGTTAAGAAGCCTGTTGTTCTTTCAGTAGAGAGGTCCAGACCAGGATAGTCTACACTCTCAAAACAGGTTGACCAAGATGGTCAAACACAGGGGTGCCCTATCCTGCTCCTGCATGGTTGTCTTCTAGCTCCAACCTTAATTAAATACACCTAAAGCAGTTGATCAAGGACTTGAGATTACTAGAAGATTCCGAACAGGCAGGTTGGAGCAAAACACTGTAGGAAAGTGGCCCTCCAGGAGCAGGATTGGACACCCCTGGTCTACCAGGTCCCACAATTCTATATAGGATAAGCAGTATGGAAGATGGATGGATGGTCCTCCACTTGTTTCCTCAAATCCAGCCCTGGAGGGCCACTGCCCTGCAGAGTTTAGCTCAAACCCTGATCAAAGTCAGCTACCTGTAATTTTTTTAAGTAACTCTGAAGACCTTGATTAGCTTGCTAAGGTGTCTTTGATTAGGGTTGAAGCTAAAGTCTCGAGGCAGTGTCCCTCCAAAGCCAGATTTGAGGAACCCTGATCTTTCAGATTGAGCTGAATATCACCAGCTAACAACCATAAATAACCAGCTTCAACCATGTAAAACCAGCTCATTGTATCCCAACAGATGCTATCTGAATCTAAGTGAACCTAAACTTTGAATTGATCTGGAAAACTCTTAAAACCAAATCCAGTACTAGACCTTAAGGTCTGTTGCCTCTAAAACATCAAAATAAGTTAAAATGACACCAGATCAGGACACAATCTAAATAAAAGCCATGCAGCACAGATGAATTGCTTAAACAACTGGGTTACAAAACGCGTGTGGTGCTGGAATGGACTGTGTTCCTGCATCTGGATCTTGTGGCTGGTTCCACATGAGGCCTGAGATCTCTACAGCTAATGATGTTGTGCTAACAGATGTTAGCCAGCTATTCTTCTCTAGCTGCCAACAGACGTTCTTGCACTCTGAATGCAATCCAAACAGAAACTTTAAACTTTCTTTAATCACACTTACAACACCAGGAGGTCATTTGAGTCGGAAATGGGTAATTTATTGGAAACTATTCATTTGTGTACATTCAAAAAGTTTTGTCTCAATAAAGTGACATTTCATAGGAGCATGTCGGTGTTGGCTGGCCACCGGCTCTGGTACCAGCACCGGCACCTTCTTGGTAGAAAAGGGGCTTGCATTTTTTTGTCTTCTCAGAGTAGATTTACTTGGTTCTCATCACACCCTTTCTGATCATTTTCTTGCTGTCTCCTCGTTTGGCTTGGCCAAATGGATGGGACAGGTGGACACATTGTGCTGGTGGATAGATTGAGAAGCTTAAGTCTGAGAGGAAAAAGATCTTATCACATGGAAAAAGGTTCGAAGGGAATCGAAGTCGGAAAGTACTGTTATCCATAGGGAGGAGGATTAGCATCTGTGCACTAGTCTCAAATGCTGCTCGTATTTTAATGTGTCTGCGGCTTTGTGAGCTCAGCTGGAGGGCAGACAGAACATGACTTCAGTCCATAAATCCTCCTTCTCTCATTCTTTCTCTATCTTTCTTTCATTCTCTCACCTCTAAAATCTTTATACAGCTTGTAAGCAGTGTAACTCGTAGAGCTAATAACATCTTGGCTAACAAGGACCTGGCGACAATTGACCACATTAACCAGATTGGCTTGTGTTTGCGCAGTCAAGGCATCACTCCATATAGTCTCACTTAACTTCTGTTGTGAGAGAAACGACCGGCCTGAAAGCAATCTCATCTGCAGTCTAGACTAATCAGTGGTTGTTGGCAGACAGCACACTGAAGGCAATTAACGGCTAACGGCTAAGTTTGCGCTAGGAACAGTGAGCTGCAAATGATAAGCTTATTGAGAGAATGAGTTACAGAGGAATGAGCGGTTTAAGAGACAGAGGCAAAAATTCACTATAAATAGCATTGTTTATTAGCTGTAGCTATTTATTCAGAGTGTTAAAAAGGTAGATGATATTTACACAAAGTGTAACAGAACTTAAATGCTATTTACACTGAGTGTAAATAGTTCTAGATAATGTTTGCACACAGTGTAAAACACAATAATTAGCTTCTTGTTTATAAGTGCGAATAGTGATAGATGCTACTCACACAAAGTGTAAATAGAAGTGATATGCTATTTATACTAAGGTAAATTGTTTTCGTTTTATTTGAATGCACCGGATCCATTGTTGTAAAACTAAGGAGCCTAGAGGCGTCACAATATTGCATGTCGGTGTCTTGCAAGATCCTGTTCCTCCCCAGAGCATTTCTATTGGCTGAGACAGCTATTTAGGGGTACAGTATTCGGTGCCTGACTAATAATTTAAATAATAAAAAAAGCTTTCTGGTTTATATATTTGTAATTATGAAAACATATTACATTTTAAATTAAGTTAAATATAACATATGACATTATGTTAGCTAACCTAAAAATGATCAAATTAAACATGTTCCTTTCTTCGTGTGTTTTGTTCACATAAGCCTTGCTCAGGTGCTTAGCATAGTGTTGGTAAAAGGATTAGTTCACTTTAAAATGAAAATTACCCCAAGCTTTACTCACCCTCAAGCCCAGGTGTATATGACTTTCTTCTTTCTGATGAACACAATCGGAGTTATATTAATAAATATTCCTGACGCATCCAAGCTTTATAATGGCAGTGAACGGGACCAATGAGTACGAACCTGAAGAAAGTGCTTCCATCCATTATAAATGTACCCCACACAGCTCCGGGGGGTTAATAAAGGCCTTCTGAAGCGAAGCAATGAGTTTGTGTAAGAAAAATATCCATATTTAACAAGTTATAAAGTAAAATATCTAGCTTCCGCCAGACTGCCTTCCGTATTCAACTTGCGAAGAAAGTGTAAAACTCTTGCAGTTCAAAACGCTTATGCTACGTCCTATGCCTTCCGTATTCAAATTACGGAAAAAAACGTAACTGTCGCAAAGCAAGTTACGCTTTTTTTGTAAGTTTAATATGGAAGGCGATCTGGCAGAAGCTAGATATTTTTAAGTATTTTTAAGAAGAGAACTTGTTAAATACGGATATTTTTCCTACACAAACACATTGCTTCGCTTCAGAAGGACTTTATTAACCCCCCGAAGCCTTGTGGAATATGTTTATGATGAATGGATGCATTTTCTTGAGCTTCATACTCGTTGGTCCCGTTCACTGCCATTATAAAGCTCGGATGCATCAGGATATTTATTAATATATCTCCGACTGTGTTCATCAGAAAGAAGAAAGTCATATACACCTAGGATGGCTTGAGGGTGAGTAAATCTTGGGGTAATTTTCATTTTAAAGTGAACTAATCCTTTAAGAAAAGCTTTTTTGATTAGCTAGAACCAGATATCTCAATAATGTTTTCAAGATAATGTTTTTAAGCTGTGTCAAATAGTTCAACTTTCAACACCCCTGCAGTGTAGGTCAAGGGACATCATTTAAGTGTTCCTTTTTTAAAATTTTCTTTTTTTAAATAGATGCACTAAACTACCATGTTAAAAAGACATGTTAATGTGTTACATTTATTTAACATTACAGCTTTCACTAGGTGATGATAGCGCATCATAAAAATGACATTCACTTATAATTAGACTGATTTGCATTTAAATTAGGTCTATTTGAACAGAAAATACAGACAATGACTTAATCCACCAGCACACATTAAAGTGCCACAACTGTTTAGTAAATTCATCCCAGAGAGTCAAAGAGAGAGAAAGCAAAAAAAGAGAGTGACTTTTTACTTGTGCTCATGCGGGATGGACATATTCCAGGATTGACACGTAATTCCAGTCTTTGTGAATGACTTCCTCCCCTTGTAGTTAACACCTGACCCAATGATGCACTCCCTCACATAGTCTGTGGAAAACATACGGCACACAGATATTCATATAATCTGATACCATGAACGTTGTTTAGAGATTACACATTTTACTGACATCCTGATGTGATTTAAGTCTCCAAACAAGAGTTTTACTGACGATTATGGCATAAATCAAAATGTTAAACTCCAGCTTTTGCTGAAAGCATAAACATACGGCATCTTGTTACCGTCAACACTTATCAGTCATGCTTTCTTATACTCTCTTTGCTGCCAAATCTCTTAAGCATGTGTTGTTTACAATGACAGAGGTGATTTTATACATAGGAAGGAGTGATTTTACACTTAGAGCCAGCAATCTAAACAAACATGGCTGGCATTTGCGTGGTTTTACAACAAAATATTTCCTGGAAACATCAGAAGAAATAAAAGTAAAAAGTCAAGTGTGAGTGAACTTTTTCGAAAGGGCATTCAAAATATTTACCTTTCTTCTCGAAAAGGTCACAATTGGGTTTTCGCTCTCTCTTTGCGCCTTCGGAAAAACGGTCGAAGGGAAGAAAGTGACATTTCCTGTTTATCTGGTCAAAGTAGAATGCCCTGTAAGGAAGCAAGGAGAGAAAACCAAGAAAACAAAAGACAATTGTTGGGTCATAGATCCACCACCATCAGATGAATCAATATTTCACCCAAAAATTAAAATTCTGTCCACATTTACTCAACTTCATGACGTTCCAAACCTGAAAAAGAAGATATTCTGAAGAATGTCCAAAACAACTGTGTCCCACTGACTTTAATTTTACGGACAAAAAACACTGAGACATTTTTCAAAATATCTTCTTTTGTGTTAATAAGAAAAACAAAATGACATGAGTAAATGATGACAGAATTTCATTTTTGGTTAAACAATCCCTTTAAACTTGTGCGTGTGTCACCTGCAGGACTTCTTGCTCTTGCTGCATTTGCGTGCACAGTCATCCAGCGAGAGGGTTTTAATTCGAGGAGATTCTGGACAGTCTGTACAAAGCAGCCGGCTGTTTTCACTTTTCTGATACCTCTGCAATGTCTGTTTCCTGCACGCTGAACAAAAGAGACAAGGAGATTAAACACAAACACATATGCAGACACTTAAAACACACACATACATGTACACTCATAATCTCACACATGTGAGAACTGTCACACACATTATCAGAAGGGTCATTCTCAGGAAACAGTCCCATTTGTACCAAATTTGTCTCTCTGTGACTTAAAACTGACATAATTTGACAGATTTTATACTCTTTAGTTTGTAATGAAAAGAACTTTTTAAATATATATTTTTGTTTTGACATGTGACACTTTGAAATATTTTACAATATACACACTAATATTCAAAAGTTTGGGGTAGGTAAGATTTTTTAATCTTTTTAAAGTCCCACCAAGGCAATATTCATTAGATAAAACAGTAATATTATTACAATTTAAAATAACTGTTTTCTATTTAAATATGTTTTAAAATGTAATTCATTCCTGTGATGGCAAAGCTGAATTTTCAGCATCATTACTCCAGTCTTAAGTGTCACATGACCCTTCAGAAATCATTCTAATATGCTGATTTACTGCTGATGTTTTTCAAAAATTCTTTGGTGCCTAAAGGTCTTTAATGAACAAAAGCAAGCAGAGTAAACATAACTAGACTCATCAACGTTCACATTCTTTCACATTACTAAAATCCGGTTTCCTTTTGCTATTTTATGACTGTCTCTTCTGCAAAAATGAATGGGAGGCCAGTGAAAGGGGCCCAGACTCTCACTTACACATACGTGTGTCATGATTCACTGCACTGTGGTGGTCCGAGGATATTTTCAAAGTTAGCTAATATACATGTGCAAAGCTCACAAAGTAACTTCCACATTAAAACATAACATAACATAATCTTTCTGTTGTTTTCACGTCCAACATCTTCCGAATCCTTACACTGTCTTTATTTTCTGAACTGCACTCTTAAATGTAATAGTTCAGCCAAAACTTACAGTTATATAATTTTTGTCTTTTATTGTCTCATAAAAGTCTCATGCACAGTATTTCAAGTCTTCTGAATCATATGATAGCTTTGAGTGAGGAACACAATGAAATAAGACATTATTTATTCACTGATTACCATGAAATCAAAATTTACTTTTTTTTTAAAGAAATACTGCAGTATTTATTATACTTGATTTGATTTAAATTCATGTACCCTCATAGTCTCAAAATAATTTCCCCTCCCTCTTGCAGTGACAGCTCTTCATGTTTCTGATAATGTGTTTACTGGCATGAGGGCGGCACAACCTGTCACTCACATGACATCACAGCAATAGCAAACCACAATGATCCAATCAATTCCCCATGGACAAAATCACTTTAACATGAGAACCGCAGCAACCAGATCAGCGAGTAAGAGAGTTCGCGCATTTGATGTATACTTGCAGTTTTGCGGACTTGTGATCATCGTCTCATGCACATGCTTGTTGTGATTCAACAAGAGTGTCACATTTTTATGTTTCATAAGTGTGCTCACAAGTAAACCATAAGCGCACTATCTGGGATAGGGTCGAACTCGACTGAATCATTCTTTTGAGTCATTTCAATAGCTCACAAACTGAAATAAATGATTTGTTTTAAGAATCATTGTTAAAGACTCATTAAATCACAAAAGTACCAGTGAATATTGACTTAAAATTCAGTTTGTTCTTCACACAAATCTATTGAATCTACATTCCCAAATTTCTATATATCCTAATTATTGTTAACATGTAATTCATTATTTCCAGGAGCTCATTGCTTCTACCTTCAATTAAACTACTAACAGTGATTGTAAATTAAATTGCCTAAATTATTACTTTGTTAGCTAACTGCATGATTATATGTACATTTCTGAAACCACATATATTAGACAGTCACCTCCGATACCAGATTCTCTAAATTGTAATGTTGACATGCATTCTCTGTAAAGCTGCTTTGAAACAATATGTATCGTGAAAAGCGCTATACAAATAAATGTGAATCGAATTGAATTTAATTGAATTAAGGCCTAATTTCATGACTGTTTTATGGCGCTTTTTTTTGTCCTTTTCGAGGCTTGACAGGCATGCTTGCTTCATTTTGTGTGAACTATCCTGTTTAAAGTCTGATATCGGAACTGTACATACTCTCCCATAGGCTGTTATCTCACTCAGCGTGGGCATGAACTTGGATCTGCTCTGTGCAGTAGTCCTGGGCCTGGTGCCCTGATTATCAAGTGATTCAGTAAACTGTTGAAAATCAGGGGTGTAAGGTAACACTCCTCAGTTTGATTCAGACACGCGCTGCGCTGCGCAGTCCCGCATCTCTTGCCGAACTCCTGTGGCTGAAGCGGTTTTGGTGAGAACACATTATTAATGTTTGGGCTGCATCTGAACACATCTGGATTTCATCAAACTGCTCTTCAAACATTGATCTTTTCCTTCAGCGCCCCAATTAGACTCCTTTAAATTCCTCTTTCTGGCCTGTCGGGGGCATCTTTATCTCCCAGCCTGCTTATTAGATTTGGCTAAATCTCTTCCTTAAATAACAACGGGATGATGTTTATGGTAGCAATGAGGATGGGCATCAGTGAAACATCAGCATTAATGGTTTCAGTCTGACTCACTAATGTCCTTTCCTTTCCTAGAGCTTCAGTGAAAGTCTGAAGAACCTCTCGTTCTGTGTTTACGCAGCACATCTGGTCTGCTTAATATTTGCAATGGTGAAATATGGGAGAAACGGCTCTGTCCAGATGTTGCACAGCACGTCGATAACACCCGCTTTAAAGTCCATTCACCCCATATGTGCGTTTGCCCATTGCTGGAAATGTGAACTCCGGGACGGGTCTGTTGCTTTGCTGTAGCGCATCTAATGATGCATGTCACTGTTATTGAGCATCAGTTTCTTCAGTGGAACAGGACTGAAAGTAGCGTATATGTTGGCGCTTTTATTCACTTTGTCATCTGAAGATGATACTGCAGAAAAGTGTCTTGTTAAAAGACACAATGGTGATAACTGTATGTGGTTTGAACCTACAACTTGCCCAGAACTGTTACCATAAGGCCACACCACCCCCTATCCTCTGCACTACGTGATGCATGTAACATCTCCAGGCTTCAGTTTATGAGACTGAAACATGAGGAAGGGTCAGTGGATTTGTGTAAAATCCAAACTAAATATACATTATTGTAAATGTAGACAGTTTGAAAACTGTGGCCCCCTGAACATATATTTAATCCTCCCTTGCTTGTTTATTCCCCTTTAATTGCATTTTTAGTTTTCCACCCCAAAAAGCTGTTGTGGAAAGCTCTTTCATTAAATTGGATTGAAAATTGATTTAAACTCAAATGAACCCTTCAGTCACTCTGTGTGGAGAAAAATGTTGGAGGAAAAGCCCCTTTTTCAGCAATCCTTAACATTCCAACAATTTACCATGGTAGCCATTAAATGTCATCTTTATAATAATATCTTGGATTTCTACTTGTTTGTATGAGTTTTAACTCAAGTTTTTCATCAGTAAAGTCATTCAAAGTGGCTGAAAAAGTGCAAGCTACAGGTTATAACATTGGCACCACTTTGTAGCAATTACACTACATTCAAAGATAATAAAGTTTAATTAAACCCAATTTTAGAGCATTGAGAGTGAGAGTTTACAGTGTAGGCTAGTTTGTCATTAATATGAGATTTGCTTCAGACAGTGCAAGAATCCTCTGGAATATATGTCATTACCCTCAAAATGCATTTAAAGTCGAATTTTTCTAAGACAACACAAAATAGTTATGGACACATAACTTGATTAACTTGTTTTTAGATGTATAAACGTTTTATCGACGTCATATTTCTCAAAGGCATCTTTGCACTATGAAAAAAACACGATCAGTTAATCAATAACGCACTTCACGTGCCCATTACACGCTGGTCACTCACCCGCATCCAGGGACAGCAAGACACACAGAAGAGTTTGATAAATCCACATTATGTCCGATTTCATGATTCTAGGTTTGATATTCCAGGATTTGGGATGGAGAGTTTATAAGGTCCGAGCTGGTGCTGCTGCTGGTGTGAGTGATGAACAGGAACAGACCGCAGCGATCTTTCGCTCTCTCACTCACTCTCTCTCACGCACGCGCCGCGGACGTCAGCGTTTATTGGGGAGTTTAATCTTAAATTTGGAAGTGGATGTGGGATTTATCAGAACACGGATGAATGCTTCATTTCCTAAAACTCTGACTGATAACCACATTAGAGACATGCAGATAGGCTAGTCAACCACCTTTAATGTTATTCACACATCAGAGCTCATTTAGTAAATCATAGATTAATATCTATAGCCTTAATAAAACTTTGAGCACAAGTGAGGTGAACATACTGAAGCAAAGCAATGCGTTTGTGTAAAAAATAGCCATATTTAACAAGTTATGAAGTAAAATATCTAGCTTCCACCAGGACGCCTTCCGTATTCAGCTTATGAAAAAAAAACTGAACTGACGTGGCATCAGTTAAGCTTTATTTGCAAGTTGAATAGTGAAGGCGTAGGGCGTAGCATAAGCTTTTTGAACTGCGAGAGTTTTACACTTTCTTCGTAAGTTGAATATGGAAGGTGGTCTGGCAGAAGCTATATTTTACTTAATAACTTGGTAAATATGGATATTTTTTACACAAACGCATCGCTTCGCTTCAGAGGGACTTTATTAACCCACCTGAGCTGTGTGGGGTACATTTATAATGGATTGATGTGGATGGAAGCACTTTCTTCAGCTCATACTCATTGGTCCCTTTCACTGCCATTATGAAGCCCGGATGCGTCAGGATATTTATTAATATAACTCCGATTGTGTTCATCAGAAAGAAGAAAGTCATATACACCTAGGATGGCTTGAGGGTGAGTAAAGCTTGGGGTAGTTTTCATTTGAAAGTGAACTAATCCTTTAAGGGGGTTGGGGGATACAATCAATATCAATGCTTGGACTGGTGATTAAATGAAACATTCCCTAAAAAGTGCATCTGAGAGAGATTCATCAGAGGCAAACAAGAGAACCAATTCAAAGAAAATCCCAGGGACAAAGTGGACTTTTGAGGAATTACAGCACAGTCCTCCACCATGAAACTAAGCTATCTGAGAAATTAAAGCAGTCATCTGCCAGGTCACCTCCAGGCGCACAGAGTAGCTTGATTGCAATCTGAAAGTGAAATCATGGCAGGAGGGGGATTGGGGGTAAGTGAATTTCCGACCACTTCACACCCACCCTGTTATTCCACAGCAAAGCCAATATATGCAATATAAGTCTCAGGATCAATAAAGAAAGACTTCTGATGGATCTCTCCCGCTCTGGATGCTGGTCGGAGTGGCACAGCTGGAAGCAATCCCATTCCGATTGCCGAACGCCGGGCTTCGTGTTTAACTAAGTGTTCTTGAGTATTTAGACGCGAACCATGTGGAGGGCACAATCGTTATTTTACAGGAAATCCACACTTTGGCCGTTAATGGGCAGTTCTAAATGCCCTCTAGAGAGTGAGAGAGAAAGACATAGAAAGAGGTGAAACGCAGACCTCGGATTCTTTCTCATTAAGTCGCGTGGAGCTTTTAAAGTCGACCTAACTGTTGAAATGTTTGCATTGCGGTATGTGTGGCGAGCAGGTGGGCCCAAGCGGCATGCTGGCCAGCCGGCAGCGGTGGAGCCCAGGTGTCAGCGTGTCAGTCGGAGGGAGAGGGCTGTGCCTGGCGGGGCTGTTGGGGAGAATGTGGCCAGATTAAATGCATTGACTTAAATACATCAGGCTGGGCTTTGACCACCACCCAATCCCTAAGGGCGGCCTGGCCTGGTGAAACCCATTTCAAAGCAGTCCGAATGAACTCCCCTCTTTTCCACTGCAGGTTTTACTGTGAAAATAAGTAGTTTTACAATGAGATGAAAGAGTATTTATTGAGCAACTGATAATGATACAGTCCCATTTGTCAGAACATCTGTCCGTGTCAGGTATCTCACTTCCGAGTGACAGCTGTTCTGTGGGATGGGTCTGCTGAAGACAAGACTTTCCTCATCTAAATAAAGTATCACTATACATTTTCTGAAGTATTTCAGTTATACTCAGGTTTAAGAACTTGAACAAACCCCTAAAGGTGTGGTCACACTAGCATAGGAGAAATTTTATAGGCAAAAAAAGTCCATTGACTATTGTTAATAGCTTTGTGATGTATAAAGCACAGCTCACATCGAAGTCACTTTCAAACCATGCATCTTTCTGTTTGTGAATATGAACTCATTGTGATTCCTATTGAAAAGATTAGATTTAGCCCACGAAATTCCCACAGAGCAACAATAAATGTGACACATTCAGTATTTGGCATGTTACTCACCCCACACCATTTGTGCTACAGACGCACACGCACCCGGCCATGATGTCAAAGAAAACATGATTCATCAGACCAGGCCTCCTTCTTCATTGCTCCGTGGTCCAGTTCTGATGCTCATGTGCCCACTGTTGGCACTTTCGGCAGTGGACAGGGGTCAGCATGGGCACCCTGACTGGTCTGAGGCTATGCAGCCCCATACGCAACAAACTGTGATGCACTGTGTATTCTGACACCTTTCTATCAGAACCAGCATTAACTTCTTGAGCAACTTGACATACAGTAGCTCATCTGTTGGATCGGACCACACAGGCCAGCCTTTTTTTGGAGATGCTCTGACCCAGTCGGTGAAGATCCAAGTAAAACAATTTATCAAAAAAAAAAAAAAAAAAATAGGGTGGGACTCCATCAGTTGTTGATTTGGATGAAGGGAGGATGATCTGAATGCAAGCTTGCAGTTGATCATAAGAAAGGGGGCAGAGTTTAAACAGACTACATGATTGCATTTAGAAAATAGATTTCCATTTCTTAATAACTTAAAAATATCAAATATCTTCTGAGTGGCTGGGATTTATGTCATGGTGTAGTTTTGTGTTCACTGTAGATATACAAATTGCTTGTCACTGCAAACTTGTTAAGATCATTTTACTTGAATATTTGATTTGTTCAGGTGAAAACTTTGATCAAAGCAAAATTTCTGTTCTTTATTCATTGAAATACTTCAAAACATTATGCAAATCTACAATAATTAAATAACCTTTGTTGGTCATCGCAGAAAATTTGTGTGACCAACTTGAACTCGATATGCTAAATCTGCATGGGGAAATCTTTCACCCTTATGCAAAATTCCCAATCTCATGGCATTCTATTGAAATGGCTGGATTTCAACTGGAAAATTTGCCAAACAACAGTAAATGTTACCACACCTTAATATTGGGATAGGGATGGCTACCTAGTAACCACATAGCAATACCCAGGGAAGGCACCACTCACATTTTCTTCAGAATGTACCATTCTAGTTTTGTGTTCTTTCTTTATCTTGCTGATCCCAACTGTGGCTATAACGGCTTGGCTCGGTACCAGCACAGTCATTGAGTCAATGAGTTTGTGTGTGATCTTTGTTTCAAAAATGCTTGTTCCTTTTAAAGACCACTTCATTAAAGTACAATCAGAACTCCCGTCTGAACCTCAGCCACTCCTCCAATCTTTGTCTCTTGCTGTCTCATTCATTAATTGCCATTCTTATTCGTTCTGATTGTATCTGTTTGTCTCACTCCCAAACAGTCTCTATGTCCATCACTGCCTTTGCTCAAACTCTCCTCATCAGTGTGAGCGCTGTCGCCTCTGAGGAGAGCGCCTGCTTCGGCTTCAGGCGTTATATTGCAGCTGGACAGAGAAAAAGCTCAGATATCAAGGGAGGAAAAGCAAACCATGAGCACAGAGGTCTCAGAGTCACTTTAGGACAACATAGGCCTCTTAAAACACTGGAGAGAGATTAGGACAAAACTGAGGGTTAGGTAAAATATGGATTAGTGTTTTGTGTCTGGTACCCGTGAATTAGCACCAAGGGGTCAAGTTTTGGCAGGCTAGAATGGGCCAGTTTGCCCCTACTGGTAGAAGTCTGCAAAAAGCATATTTTTTTCCATTTACAGCCATTGAAATGTAGCCATATGTTCTGATGGAATACATTTTTTGCAAGAAACATATAAATCTCAAGTATTTCTAATGTGATGCTGTGCTGCCACTTTTTTATTATAAAACAATTTAAGCTCACTCCCGCCAACCACTTTCACTTACATATCTCTCGCCAAATTTTTTTCCCCCATTAGGGCCTTTGAATGTATATTTTCCTTCTTAATTCAATTCTAATCTCAAGTACCCACTTTTAAAAAGTGCATTTTGCAATAATGTCAAATGAAGTTTTACTTTAAAGTACATTTTAAATCATTGTTTTAATCATTTTTTCTTGTGATTTAAAGAAGTACGCTTATTTTGATGTACTGATTAACAGACTAAAGCACATGTAAAGTACAAAATTATAATTACTGTAGTGTGTTATTCTGTTAATATATTTTAAATGTGCTAAATTGCAACTTCATCATTACAAATATATTTAAATACATGACATACAGATTTCCATATAAGATATATTTTACTTTACCATAAATGTTTGTCAGCACATGCAACTGTACACTTTAACCATTTCAAAGACAATAGAATTATGAAATTACATAAAGATGAATTTAAGTCCTACTTAAGTGGGTCAAAAAGCCCTCTATATATAATACATTTTCATTTAATTGCAAATAACATGCAATTAAGTGTCCAAAAACATTACTGTAAAGATGCTTGAGCATTAAGTTTCATATGCAAACATTTATGTATATTAGGTGTTGTGGTCTTTGTCTCTCATCTTGCACACACACACACACACACACCATTATGACATAAGTCTTGCAATACGGACTGGCTCTGAAACTAGCGAGAGGGAAGGGTGGGTCTCACACTAGAGGCTTGCGGGGAACACTTATTCTGCAAAGGCTGGGGTCTGTCATCCTGCTGTGTGCACTTTCGCACATACAAACACACATGCGCAAGTACCATTCCCATGTGGGACTGAAGTTTTAACCCTCATCTAGGGGCCTAATCGCTAGTGTGATCTCCTTTCCATGACCTTTGACCCAAGTTTGTCAAAGTCTCTCTAGCTAGTTAAAAAAAAAAAATTCAGTTTTTTTTTGTACCTCCTCGTGAGAAAGTCAGAATTTGAGCAGTAAAGATGGTATATGAATAAAAAGAATTGACAGTGAGGAGGAACTCGCTGGCATGATTCTAGGGTGTTGGTGGTATGCAGTTGATAAGGTGCTCTGAATGGTTGTTAAAATGTTCGGTCACACGTTATATAAGGTGTATTTAACTACTATGTACTTACATAAAACATGTTAGATACAATATACTTACTGTGTTCATGTTATTTTGCAAAACACTTTTGCTGCTATTAAGGTTTGGGACAGGTTTTGTGGTGTGGTTAGGTTCAAGGGTAGGTTAAGGGGTACTAAGGGAAGGGTGAACAGTGTAATTATAGATGTAATTACAGAAATTAATTACAGTTGTAATTATAAGCAGATTTTTTATATATATATATATATATATATATATATATACACACACATATATATGAGAACAACGTAAAAGAAGTAGTAAACACATGTAATATAATGTTGCTTTGTGGCTGCTAAAGTGTTCTGAGTGGTTGTTAGCATGCTAGCATTTTTATCACTGTTAGCAATGTTGTCATAATGAAGCATAAATCAGTACTGATAACAGATCCAATGAAGTTTGACAGAAACTAAATCAAATGAAGTCCTAAAAATTATTTATAATCTCAGTAGGATTTTGCTTATTGGTTGTCTTCCAGTAATGGAAGGGTGAACAGTGTAATTATAGATGTAATTACAGAAATTAATTACAGCTGTAATTACAGAAATTAATTACAGCTGTAATTACATGCAGGTATTTTTATATATATATGAGAACAATGTAAAAGAAGTAGTTAAACACATTTAATATAAAATGGGACCGAATGTTGCTTTGTGGTTGCTAAAGTATTCTGAGTGGTTGTTAGCATGTTAGCATTTTTATCACTGTTAGCATGTTGGTATAGGCCTTATGCGGCAGAGAAACAAGCGCGCAGCCATCTTTAGAATGTTGTCTTTGAAGTTCCATTTTTGCAGTAATCATGTGTAGTTCTATGGCATCGCTGCTGAAGAGTAATTAGCGGGTGAAGTTGATTTACTTATTGTACAGTTAACGAAAGTCATCATGAGCATTGTAATGTTTGAAACGGGTGCCATAAAAACGTCAGTAGACAGAGAAGATTTCAAAACGAGCGGTTCATTCATAAATCTGTAAGATTTTACCTTCATGCTGTGAAAATACAAACCAGAAGACAGAACACAAGCAGCGCAGCGCTAAAAGGGGGCGGGGCTAAGGTCTATATAGTTGCTAGTGCCTTCTAGTGTTTCTTAGAATGTTGCTATGCAGCAGCTAAGGTGTACTGGCTGGTTGCTAGGTTTTTGCATACAGGCTCAAGTCAAAATAATCTCGTTCCTAGAAATGGCCTGCATCCCTTATTCAGTCATACAATACCTATTTTATTGCCCTCCAAAAAAAAGTCTTACGTTTAATTACTTTGAAAAGAAACATAGCACATGTAACGTATGATGCGGAACATCTTACATTCCGAAGTTTAATACTTAGGTTCAGGGGTTTTGTAAAGTGTTAGTGATAGTAATGATGCTTGCTAAAAAAAATAGCTAGCATTTAGATGCATGACGGAAATAAAATTTGGAAGGAAACTGACGATGGAAAGCTAAGAGTTTCTCACTGAAAATGGTTCAGAGAGTCTAGTAAGAACAACCCAGCAGAGCAAATGCAGTGATGGAACAGCCAATCATGGCATCCCCATTCTGGAACCACAGTTCTCCCTTGTGTGGTAATAAAGCGGCCCTCCAGCACTATGAATCTGCACGTCTGGGGCTTTCCTTGCTTGTTGTGTAGCGATCGTTGGTCCCGCGCTCTAATAGGGAGCAGATGGCGTGCTATTTCACAAGTCGCGCCTTGGAAAAACATTCCTGCACATAAATCCAATTACAAACGAGCAGGTTTCTTAACCCTGGTGCGCGTGCGACCGGCCACAGATCACATCGGTGCAGCTCACGCTTTCCCCAGATAACAATGTTATGGATGGAAACAAAGGAAAATGGACTGACCACACTTTTGTAACTTGACGTCAGTGAGGACACAAATGAACAAATTTCAATGAAGCAAAAATAAACTATTAGGTTGGAATAAACAATGTTAAGAAGATGATGTGTTTTGTGGTCATGTCTCAATCAGGAATTTCCAGGGTAAACTTCTGAGGCATCTTCACTTTCTTACGTAAGTTTGTTCTCAAAATTAGTCTTTACACATGTTTATTACGTCATATCTGTTAAAGAATTGACACTCTTCCTATTGAAATGGCAAGTTGGGGCGGGACATATCAAAGGCTAGTACTTTCTTCCAAATAGACAATAAGGATTCGTTACATCACAAGCATGATCCACAATGCTATTGCTAGTTTGAGGCAGGTGATATTAGGGGGAGGGGCATTCTAATTCTATAGAGTATTTGATTGGGTAAATATTTGTAGTGCTAAATGAGGCATCAATATATCTGTCCTGTTTCCATAACAAAATAAGTAATGAAATGTCATAATGAAGCTTAAATCAGTACTGATAACAGATCCAATGAAAATGTTTGACAGAAACTAAATCAAATGAAGTCCTAAAAATGATTTATAATCTCAGTAGAGCTGAATGAGTCAGTCCGTTCTGCTTATTGGTTGTCTTCCAGTTCCTGGTTTACGGTTTTGAAATCGAGCCCAAAGAAAAGACCCTGCCCTGGCCTGAAAAGGGCGGAGGGCTGGAGCCCTGGTGCTGTGGCAGCTGTGAGATTGTCTGGCACCTCATTGCTTACTAAGTGGCTCCACGTGTGAGGGAACAAGCCCAAATAAATCGTTTTACCCTTCCAGACACTCAGCCACACGGCCACCTCCAACACCCTGCTGAGACTGCTCAAGACCGGACTCAGAGTGACTGCTGTGTCTTAAGTGGAGTTATTAGCGAGGAAGAGAGAACACAGAGGGAGAAGGCAAGCGAGAGAAGAAAGCAGGAGACAGGTGTTAATAGATGTCCTGCAGCTTTCAAAAGCCCCTCATGCAGGTCTGGGTGCTGGACTTCAGTTTCACAGGCAGCAAATTACCTGGACCGCAGTTTGACCCCCTTGCCTTTCAAGTACACACACCACCCCAACCAAAAAAGATGTTTAGCATGTGAGTTTGGACACTAAGGGTGTAAAGCTAGTGGCCTACAAGCAGACCGAACAAGCTTACTGACTAAAAAGAGAAAACATTCTGAAAATCTTGGCCAAATATATGAACAGAAACTGCAACTTTAACAAGTCTAATAACAGAAAATTTGATCTGAAGGGTATTGCAATTAAAAGGGATTACAAATTTAGTTTACATTTAATTTTCCTAACGACGCACACACAATTTCACATAATCCAAATACTACATGTATAGAATATTTGTAATATATCATAACGTACTGTAGGTTTTTTGCTTGAAATACAAAAGTTGGTTAAAAGTCAACATAACATTGATCAACAAAATATTTGTCGGAGCCTATAAGTATTTATTTAACAGTCCCACCCATCCATCTTTAAAGGCAGGGTAGGTGATTTGCTTCAAAAACATTTTTTTTTTATGCTGGTTGAAAGCCTCTTCACATCCGATGTCCTACCGATGTCCTACCTGGCTGTCAATGGCCCTGTCCCAAAAGGCACCCTAAACACTCGCGGTCTTCCTACGAGTCCGCACTTTCATGACGTAACGCCGCTTTGACCGGCGGGAAAATGTCTGCTGCGGAGTCTGCACCAGTGCGGGCTCAGCAAAAGTGCGCATTGAGGGAGTCCACTAAGTCTCGTGGACTTAACGGACACGCGTACGCAGCAGCCATTGTAAGTCCACAAGACCGAAAGTGCATAGAAGTGTGCCATTTGGGACAGGGCCAATGTATGTTTTTACTGGCACCCTGTTTGCGCAGACATCATATGTCATCAGCGCACTTCATGCCATGCACAGGTAAGACAGACGTCAGTCACGAGCACCACAACCAAAACAGCAGCCATGTTTACAGTTCTTCCTGAACCAAAACAACAAGATTATGCTGCATTCACGCCATAACTACTGTAATTTGGAAGAAATGAAAACCCGTGACATTATACGTGGTACGTTTCAATGGCAACATCAACGGCGAAATAAATCTGCAGCAGTCAGGTGATACAGGTCAGTGCTCTTTAAGTTGTTTACATTCAATATTATTGTAATGTTATGTGCTTTGAGATATGAGGTAGTTTAACGCAGTCTCTCATGATGCTTTGTTTGCTCCCTGCTGTACGAGACGTGTTCATGTGTTTTGAAGGAGACGTGGCTTTAGAGATGCTCTGACGTGAGGGTGGGATCTTATGCTTTCAAAGCTAGCTCACTATTGCTAGCCTCCCTGAAAATGACCTACTCTACCTTTAAGGTCTCTGAAAACAATGAAGTGTTTATGGGTGTGTTCACACTTGTAGTTCAGTTCTCTTGGATCTTTATGTCCAGACCAAAAAAGAAAATGATACGTTTAGTCCTGGTTCACTTAGCATTCACACTGTCATTTTTAATGTGCGTACGTATGGTGGTATTTTTAACAGCTGAGAACTCACAAAAAACGTAAAAAACTTAAAAAATATGTAAAAGGAGTTAAAACAGTACCAGGAATTCATTTGTTGCACGTACAAACGAAGATTTGCTGCGAGACGGCAGTTCAGACACCTGTATCGAACTGTAATGGGCAACGTAACTCCTATGATGAGAAGAACCAGGTATCCTTGAGCATTCTGTGCTTTTTAGGGTCGCATCTTGTGACATCACATTTACTTTTTGATTCATTTAGATATCTTTAGTCCATGTTGCATTCATATTTCAGTCGAACCGCACCAGCGTTCATTTGGTCTCAGTCCACTTGTTTCATGCGCAACAAGGTTCCTGATGGGAGCGTTTAAACTTATTCAAATGAACCGAACTAACAGAGCATTCGCACCAGAGTTTGTTTTATTTGAACCAAATCTGCCAAGTGTGAACACACCCTATAACTTCTTTGTGGCCGTCTGTTGGCTTGTTCTCATAGGTTCGGTGACCAATGAGCCAACATGAATCTCCAACAAGCTACAAACTTCTCAGCAGATCCTCTTGTTTGTCTTTTCCTCAGCAAATATTGCTAATGCTAGTTGCTAAACTCTGCACAATGTATCTGGACTCTATTGTTGAGGTGTTAAAAGATCAGGGTAAACAAGCAACCCCAGCAAGTAAAATCTGAGCTCCAAAGAACCTCTTTTTCTACATTGCATACCTAGACTTTTGTTGGGGATATGAACTTGGATGGATGATGAAGACCAACAGATGTTCCTCTCCCTTACAGCTTTGGGAAGTGAACCCTAGCAAATTAAAAACGGCCATTTAAAGTCTGGAGAAGTCTTGCAGGACTAGGTCAGTGCCGAGAACCTTCTATAGAGATAAACCATGTTTTTGGGCTGCTCTTTGGACAAGAGAAGTTGGCCATCATAAGATGTATCCCAAATGAGGAAATTGATTCCAGACAGCTTCTTACTCTTTCTGTTATAACTTTATAAGTCCAGGCCTGTCTGGATTCTTTAGTGCACCTCCAAAAGACCCAAATACCATTTCTAGGATATATTGGGTTGGCTAAATTAGGTGTGGGCAAAAACCAGATTGGCACCGACAAGGAAACAGAGAAAAAAAACACATACATCAGCGCTCCATCTGCCACACACACTGAATTCCAGTTGCTGGAACACCAAGAGAAGATGCCACTGAGATGCAGTACTTGAAAGAGGATAAAAGAGCGTCTATGTGCATAAATAAACCAACCCCGGGGCAGAGTGACTCCACAGCTGAAACATAAAGCACGGACAGATTAAACACACAGGCAGCTGCCTGGCATCTCACATCATGCAGACACTTTTAATAACCCTATCATGTCACAAGATCATTATCACAATCACTGCTTCCTGCAACAAAACACATTGTGTTATTGTGAGTCAAAAGGTTGCGTTCAGAAATGCTGATTCTGCACAGACTCTATCCCACACCTGCAGATTCAAAAAGAAGAACTGCGTACACACATCTGAGATACCACGCTTCGGTCAAAATTTGAGCAAAGAAGTATAAATGATCAGTCACAATCAGCACTGGTCAGCAAATTTTTAACTGGCAGAATCCAGTCATTTCAATAGGAATCAGGGATTTCGCATCTGGTTCAGTTGAAAGTGACTTCAATGTGAGCTATGCTTCATACATCGCTACAATATTGACAATGGATATTAGGCGACAGATAATCAACAATAGATAATAAGTTTGCTAAACTGACTGCATCTTATGAAAGTAAAATGATGTACAATGGAAAAACTGCATTTGGAATAGCATACTACTATTACTGACTACTATCTTTATATAGTGGAAATAATATGTTAGTATGCTATTACAAATTCAGCCTATGATTTTTAGACATGTACTATTGAAATACCATGATATTCTTTGAAGTACAGTGCTTTAAAGGGTTAGTTCACTCAAAAATGAAAATAATGTAATTTATTACTCACCCTCATGTCGTTCTACAGCTTCATTCATCTTCAAAACACAAATTAAGATATTTTTAATGAAATCCGATGGCTCAGTGAGTCCTCCAAGTTAATTTACCAGAAAGGTACTAAAAACATATTTAAAACAGTTCATGTGAGTACAGTGGTTCTAGCCTTAATATTATAAAGCGACGAGAATACTCAAAAACAAAATAATGACATTTCAACAATATCTAGTGATGGCTGATTTCAAAACACTGCTTCGAATCTTTTGTTTTGAATCAGTGGATCGGATTGCGTGTCAAACTGCTGAAATCACGTGACTTTGGCGCTCCGAACCACTGATTCGAAACAAAAGATTCAAAGCAGTGTTTTGAAATCGGCCATCACTAGATATTGTTGAAAAGTATCTTTTTTTTTTTTTTTTTGGTGCACAAAAAGTATTCTCGTCGCTTCATAACATTAAGGTTGAACCACTGTAGTCACATGAACTGTTTTAAATATTACTTAATTAATTAATAGTCATGTGCCTCAACAAGTAAAGTCATAACATAATGATACATTTGCAAATCATTAGTTAATGATTATTTAAAGCAGACAACTGGAAGTTGAAGTACATGGCTTCAAACCATTGTGGTAATTAACACATTAACTTACACTATTAGTTAATAAAATATGTTATAAGGAATTAATACATTATGACATGTGTCAAAATCTGCGAGGACCAACACAATTTCATGGCAATTTTGCTGACGGGCAGTTTTGCTTAAATGGTGGCTAATATTTATGAATTTGTACGATCTCATCCATATGTTTTTGTACAATATGCTCATGCCCTGTTGACAATTATAGGTTTAGGGGTGAACATTCATGCTTTCTTTTTTCCTAAAAATCATGTTTCTGTATGAATAACATCTTACAAATTAATAAGAAATTGCCACCTTATAAAATAATTATGTTTTCTCATGAGAGGCTTTTGGATGGGTCTTTTGTTTGGATCTCTCTTGTCATTCTCTGTGCAAATATTCAATAATAAATTTACTCTTAATTGTTATTGATGAGGATTTGGTTGAGGCGCTGTTTATTGAGACAGCTGAAGACTTTAGCGGTAGCAATAAGAGAGCCAGTGCACTAAGATTGAGACACAGCCCATAGAGGATTTGTAGTTTCACTGATGGATGAAAACTTTGCTTCCCCTCCCTTTAGCTTTGTAGTGGGGTTCAGCCGGACATTACACACATCTGTGAGAAGTTATTGTGTTTGGCTGTGCTGCGTGCGGCGGCCAAATCACTTTCACAACAGACAGCTAGACATGAAAGGACATGAAAAGCAAGAGCGCTACCAGACTCCCGCTTTCAGAGCGCGTGTCTCAAATGAGTCGCAGGTGAGTCACAGTCATACGGTTCAGGGGGTCTGAGGAGTTTACAGCTGCTGGTATGGATCATGTGTGTGTTGGGATATCAAAAAAGCGGTCCTTTTATTTCCAGTGACCAACACCCAGAAAAAAGACTTGGCATCTAAACATTCCTGATTGTAGTGGTTTTACTCTAGAAATGACTACAGAACTGTTTACAGCACCTGGAATTTCCTACATCCTCTGCTGAGAATCTGTATCCAAACAACAAGACTTCAAACAAGACTTGCATCAACAAAGTTACTTTTTAGAAATTAACAAGGCCAGTGTTTGTGAGCATTAATTTAAAAACATTTATTGACTATTTAATTTCTTAATCTCATTAACACAACAGTCTGAAAACGTCAATCGGGCTGATACATTTTCATATATTTAAAAACTGATTATTGACACTTAAAGGGTTAGTTCACCCAAAAATGAAAATTCTGTCATTAAGTACTCACCCTCATGTCGTTCCAAACCCGTAAGAACTTTGTTCATCTCCGGAACACAAATTAAGATATTTTTGATGAAATCCAGGAGGTATATGACTCGTCCGTAGACAGCAATTTAACCTACATTTTCAAGGTCCAGAAAGGTACTAAAGACATCGTTAAAAAAGTCAACTTGACTACAGTGGTTCAACCTTAATGTTATGAAGCGACGAGAATACTTTTTGTGCACCGAAAATAACAAAATAGCGACTTTATTCCACAATATCTAGTGATGGGCGATTTCAAAACACTGCTCATCAGCTTTGAAGCTTAATGAATCATTTGTTTTGAATCAGTGGTTCAGAGCGCCATAAAATCCCATGATTTCAGTAAACGAGACTTCATTACGTCATAAGTGTTTTGAAACTTCAATAGTTCACGTGACTTTGGCAGTTTGATACACGCTCCGAACCACTGATTCGAAACAAATGATTTGTAAAGCTTCGAAGCTTCATGAAGCAGTGTTTTGAAATCGCCCATCACTAGATATTGTTGAATAAAGTCGCTATTTTGTTATTTTTGGTGCACAAAAAGTATTCTCGTCGCTTTATAATATTACGGTTGAACCACTGTAGTCACATGAACTGTTTTAAATATGTTTTTAGTAGCTTTATGGGCATTGAGAAAGGGAGTGTTATTGCTGGCAATGGAGGCCTCACTGAGCCATCGGATTTTATCAAAAATATCTTAATTCATGTTCTGAAAATGAACGAAGGTCTTACGGGTGTGGAACAACATGATGGTGAGTAATTAATGACAGAATTTTCATTTTTGGGTGAACTAACCCTATAAACAAACTATTATTTTTTTATTTTATAAATTAACATTAACTGAACACCTGTTGCAATAATGATAGGGTATGGAAATGTGTTTGATGATTTTAGTAATGATAATAAGTATACTATTAAGTATAGTTAAAAACATAAAATTTAATGTAGAAAAAGTAGACAATAATGGCACAGTTACGCATGACAAATACGACAGGAACCAGACAACCTAAACTTTACCTCTCAGTTTCAATTCAAGCACAACTTTAACTAGATGTTTACTGCAAATAATGATAGATACTCTTTACAAAAAGTATAAATTATGAATCTATTTAAATTTTATATATTATATAAATAAGGAGTGCTGAAATTTCTTTAAATGTGCAGTGAAACAGACAGCTTTCTTGGGTATCTGGAATCTGTTTGGAGGCATTCTGGAAAAATAGAAACCACTGCCATTTCATGAAGCATCAGTGAGCCTTTATAATGGAAATAAAGTGGCCTCCCACCTAATAACCAGATGAAATACAAACAGTGGAGTTTATTCAAAAATAATTGTTTAGCAATCACATTTAACCTCACCAAAATCAAGCCACAAAGCTAGAAATACCGCTGGCAAAAATGAGACAACCTCATCTGATTCCTGAGGTTTGGTCCTTTGCAACTTCTTTAGTTGTAGGTCAGAAACACTGAGTCCCCACAAATACCAGCAGACCAACATCAACCTTCAGAAAAGACATTTCAGGCTAATATCACTGCTGGGGCAAAGCCCTGCAGTCAGACATGTTGTTCTTGCATGCTAGTCAGCCTGATTTGGCTGCGACCACTAAGATGTTTTGGACTCTGTAATGCATCCTTACTTAAAAATGCACATCAAATGTGCAACAGTTAGAGCATTTAGAGGAAACATGCTGACTTAATACAAACAACTAAACCATGTTATTGTCAAAATCCCTGGAAAGAGATAGAGGAGGGCCGTAGATGGCACTTGTGAAATATGTATGGTTGAAATATGT
The DNA here is from genome assembly GCF_019924925.1 of Ctenopharyngodon idella. NCBI lineage: Eukaryota > Metazoa > Chordata > Actinopteri > Cypriniformes > Xenocyprididae > Ctenopharyngodon > Ctenopharyngodon idella. The sequence goes on along the minus strand of NC_067223.1, from coordinate 5,789,458 downwards.
GCAGAGTGAGCATGTTTAGTTTTTAGTGTGCACTGTCCGCTTTTGTTTATGAGTTCAGGGTCGACGCGGTGACAAGGGAGGAAAAACATAAGAACACGTTCCATTCGAGAGCCACCACGTCTCCAGCGCATTGTGAAATAAGGCCTTGTAAAGAGCCGACAAGAATGTCGAAAATGTGTGAATTACTAACTAAATTATTCAAAGCATCTTTTAACTATAACAGATCCACACAGGCCCTGTCATTGAAATAAAATGCAATAAAAAAATGTACAAATTGTACAAGGATGTTTACTCTATGATCCTATTCACACTTCTTTATTTACTTCATGCGTCATTGTCAACACCAGACTTGCCAAGTCCGTGGTTTTCCCGCGGAATTGGGCTACTTTTACACTGTTGGCGCGGGGATTGTTTTTCATGTCCGCGGGTTGAATCGACCCCAAATAACGTGATATTTAGCCCCTGGAAAGCGAATTTTACCAGGGGAGCCCTGCCAAAAAGCGGATTTTACCCCCCGGAACGCGATTTTTTCCGTGGAACCCCCCTGAAATGCAATTGGGCTAGTTTTGAGGAGCAATTTGGTGGGTTTTGTTGTGAAAACCTGGCAACCCTGATTATCAAACAGATTGCTATTTACGCACATTGCATTTATAATTGGCCAAATAAATGTGACTCTAGAAATCTCTTCTACTATTTCCATACGATTTTGCCCAACAGCAAATCAATATTTAATTTATGAATTTATAGATAAAACCTTTAATTTATAAATTAAATTAAATATTGAATTAAATATTGAATATAATCAAAAATATAATATTTTTTTATTAAATTAAACATTAAATTACATATTGAATTACATTAAAATCAAATTAAATGTTACATCAAATTAAATGTAAAATAAAATTGAATATTAAATAATAATATAATTAATTGAATAATAAATGATAAATAAAATATTTAAATATTGAATTAAATATTGAACAATTAAAATAAAATAAAATAAAATAAATAAAATAAAATAAAATAAAATAAAATAAAATAAAATAAAATAAAATAAAATAAAATGGAGCATTTCTGAGGAATCCGAGTAGAAACGCATTTGCTATTATTGCCAAAACCTGGTGTAAAATTGCTTGCTAACTCTTGGCAAACTTTTAAGGAAGGCAGCATGACCAAAACAAACCAAATATTGCTAATGGGCTACTGAATAACGAAAACAAATATTTGTTGAAAGACCATACACTGATGAATCATTCGCAATAAAGCATGTACGTGTATCAAGCAAGTAAATAAGGCCAATGGTGATTTCATTAAGTCATTCTCCATATCTGGCACCCCTTTCTGTTTTATCTATCCATTTAATGGCATCTTGTGAGACAAATATTACAAACATGAATCACATGCTGAAAGTAACTTATGAGATGCAGAAGGACCAGAGACACCGTTATGATTTCCCCATCTCACACCTGCTCACAAACACCAAGTAACCACTGCATTTTTCACATCAATTCCGAAGCACAATCAAATATTTACGGTACTGCTTTACAGTCCACAAAATATTTTACATTACTCCCATTAAGCAGGCAGCATTAGAAGACTGACAGCTTTAATAATTCCTCAGCCGTTAATATTACAGGTTATTTCCTCCCTCCAGTCTGTAAAATATGTAATTTTATATCGTACGTGTCCTTTTAGGGCTTCCCCCAGCTGTTTCGCAAATATAAACGGGCCTTTCATTAAACAAAAACACTGTGGGGACTGTAATTGAACTTATTTGAAATGTCCCCGAGCACTAAAGTACCATACGTGAGCTTTAACGTCTCGGAGTATATCACACATCGCAGTAGGAGACAGTTTAATATCAGCAATAAACGCAGGAACGACCCTCTATATCTGCATGCTGCTGGTTTCACATTCTAACTCAAGGTGAAACGCTACAGAGGCCTTCAATGTCAAATCAGAGTAAAAAGCAAAGCGGAGCGAGCGAGTGCATATGGCGATGGAGCAACAGAAAAGTGATGGCAGTCAGATAACATTGTGTGAAAATATCGATGGTTGTCAGTGATTCGAGGGCCGTGTTGTGGTTGGCTCGGTCCGAGTCCTCACTGATGACAGAAGAATGTCACATGAGAGCAGAGAAACAGCAGACTCCAACTTCCCTCTGACATACATGGGGAAAAATGTTTTGGCACCAGGACAAATACAAGTAGAAGTGAATTTGGAAAAGAAGAAAAACAGAAATCTGTCACGGTCAAAACAGTCAAGGCAAAAGACACAGCACCACTTCCATTGATGACAAAGTTTTTATTCTGAATATACTTGAACATGAATTTAAACAATTCTAGGATTATAAACAGTGGAATTTTTTTTGTCTGAGATAATTATTTTTTACTTTTTTAAAGTATTATTTTTTTAAACAAATATACACACCGTTTGACTCAGGTGAATTAAGATTCACAAGAGTGTTACGCATTAAAGGGTTAGTTCACCCAAAAATGAAAATTCTGTCATTAATTACTCACCCTAATTTCGTTCCAAACCTGTAAGACCTTCGAACCACTGTAGTCACGTTGACTACTTTAACGAAGTTTTTACTACCTTTCTGGACCTTGAATGTGGTAATTTCACGTTGCTTTCTATGGGAGATTAAAAAAAAAACCTCTTGGATTTCATCAAAAATATCTTAATTTGTGTTCTGAAGATGAACGAAGGTCTTGCGGGTTTGGAACGACATGAGGGTGAGTAATTAATGACAGAAATTTCATTTTTTGGGTGAACTAACCCTTTAAATCAGTGGTTCTCAACTGGCAGGCTGCAGGTCTGTTTTGAATGTCACGGAATCAAATAATAAAATGCAAAAAGCATATAATCATGCATGAATCTTAGAGTCAATGCCATATTCAATTTTATGTGAAGAAAAACAATGATGTGAGGGATGAACATACTGTAGATTGTACTGTTGTATACCTTGGTGTCGATCATTCATCCAAAAAGCATCGAAAACATGTCTATCCAAATAGTTCCAGTGCACACACACACAAAACTAAAACTGGTTAAAATTCAATTAAAATAAGAAATAAAAACTGTAAAAAGTCGACATGACCCACCAACGTGTTTAACAGACTGTACGTCTATCCCTCACAGCCTACAATGAAACATGCTGTCTAGCCCAACTAAGGTCTATAGCTAGCACAGCAAAATAAATATCAACTTTTAAAAGTAAGGACAAAAGGCTTCCTATATCTTTTGTAGTTGACGTCAAAAGCCTTAATTTCATAATTTTCATAATTTCAGCTGTCGTTTGATAGAAGCTATTTAGCCAAATTAGGCAGATGACAACATGGTTACTTGAAATCGGAAAATCCTCAATCAAAACTATGCATGGTAGAAGAAAATACAACCCAGATTACATTAAATACAGGTTACGTTTGATATTGTTTGGGTCAGCACTTAAAATCTGGTTCCTGAAGCAAAACCAGATGGGAACCACTGGATGAAAGTACAATTAAGGGGGACTGAAAATAAGCCCACAGATAAGTCCTCCTAAACCCTGACTGAGGCAGACTGACGGTCAGCCAAGAGGCAAGTGGAGGCAGCAGGATCTGACTGACCACTTAAAACACGCTTCACACTATTCCAGAGATCAAAACCCACACAGTCCAGATAGACAGAGAATCTAAACACCAGCTTCAAAAACCTTTTTTTAAGTCACACTTTGCAAATATTCTGTTCCTGAGGTGACAGCATCTGAACTCACAGTCTACATGACGTCTTTTTTCATCCCAGTTTGTCTGAAGAACAAAAGCTGCTAAATCTAATTTTGTATTTTCTAAGGTATAATATGAATTGATATCACATTTCCACTGAACATCTGTCTTTTTGATATCCTAGAAAACACTTTCACCTCTATTAAGGTATCCTGTAAACAATTTCTGTCAGAAGCTGGAGACCCTTAATTCTTTCAAATACTGGTCCCAAATCAGTTTTGACATTTAAGGTTAAGGTTAGCCTGGACCGTCAGGATTGGGATACGTCTCGGTTCAGCAGCTGTCGCCCCAAGAAAAAGGCAGTGAAAGTTAAGGTGCGGTCACATTAGCAAAATTTCGAGATGAGAAAAAAAAAAAAAAAAGGCCCATTGTCTATTGTTAATAGTGTAGCGATGTATGAAGTGCAGTTCACACAGAAGTCACTTGCAAACCAAGCAGCTTTCTGTTGGTGAATGCGCCGAATTTACGTGACTGACTTGAATACGAGCGAAACCTGCATGGGGAACTTTTTCGCCCTCATGCGAAACTCCTGATCCTATTGAAACGACTGGATTTCACCCACAAAGTTTTGCTGAGGAACGGCAAATGTGGCCGCAACTTTAAGGCTGCGTTCAGAATGGAATATTAGCATACTACTTGCTGAATAATGTGCAGTTTCTCTTTAAAAAAAAGTAGACATTATTCCACGCTAAAAATTCCAAACTGTAGAATGCCACTTTGTGACATCATCACATAGCGTCTTCTGTGTATTCTGTATTTGCATATTGAAAATTTGCATACTGTCCATAGTACACATACTATCTACTGTGAATATAGTAGTAGTATGCTAGTATGCTATTCCGAACAGAGCCGTAATCTGTTACTTTACACACTCCAACACCTACAGAGGCAAATATTCTAGCATCGCACACAGAAGCAGACGTTCACATGCACACAACAAAGCTTAGTTTTCACTTCCAGTGCAATACATGCCAACCAAACAGAGCATAATGAAGAGATATGAATATGTTAATGGTTTGAATACCCTCTCTGGCCGCTTTCCTGTTTTTTGAAGACAAAGACGGAAAACAGTTCTATGGCACTTTTAAGTACAGGTAGAAGAAGTGAAAAACATGTATTTCAGTACATTACACTTAGTACAAGATGAAATAAGTTTTGTTGGGAATTAACATGGATAATTCGTCGAGTTAATGGTGTGGAACTGGAGATGTTTTCAATAATTTCTCATTTTGACAGCCAATTAACTATGATGTTTATGGTATTTTTTGGTAGGGCAGAGTAAATTGATTTAATGCACGTCAGTTGTAGAATGCTTGTCTGATTACAGTGAAGTGATGAATCACGGAAAGATGGGAAGAAGAATGTCTTTTCAATGCAAGCCAATTCCTTGTAGGCCAATCATGTTGTTTTCAGGTGCATTAACAAAGCAGTTTCCTGTGTACAGAGGAAATGATGCATATTGCTCGCTGGAATTCACTTTCCATCCCAGATTTTTGATGTTGTGTTGCTCCATGTCTTTTAATTTCCTGTTTTTTTCCAAGCTTCTAAAATTAGATAGAACCCAATGATGGTAATCTACTGATTGAGACCTAAATAACTTTGTACATGTTTACACTAAGCCAAAAACAATGCAAATACGGTTCAGCGGCCATTAATAACTCTTAGAAATCACATGTCTGCTATTAATTGAGCATTTCTAATACATTTCATAATCAATACAATATTGAATAAATCGGATATTGGCTAAGCACCAGGTATCCCTCCTTCTCTTCAAAACAAAAATAACTAAATGCTTAAATAGAAAAAAAAAGAAAAGAAAAAAAATCATAATTCGTCTTGCTTTTCTTTTTCACAGGCTTCCGTAACTATCCTTGTCTCTTCTCAAAATCTTAATTATTCCATAAATTTTGGATTCGGGACCAGATTTCATTGAGGCACAAGGACCCAGTCAGGATCTCTTAAAGGGACGGAAGTTTCGTTTGTCAGATCAGAATGACGATATTATGCATTTCTCTGCAGTGCAACTAGGGTCAGATTGCACATTGTGATATTCCTTCACTTATTTTTATATGTATCCATTTACATCAAGGCACGTTGACAGGAAAGAAAGGCTGACAGAGCTCTGCCTCTGACATTAAAGCGAAAAATGACACATTAGAGACCCGAAAGACAGCTCAACCAGGGGCAACATTTCTTATAAAAACTCTCGAGTGTCTCAAAATATCTGTAAACATTAGATGAATTTCTTTCTGCCTTTTCGAGTTCTCCAGATGACATTAAAGTGTGAGAAAGAGCAACTGTCACTGTCAACCCTTCTGCATATCCACACACATACATTAAATATATCACAGAAAACTTAACATTAAACATACAGCAAATTTTTAAATAACTTAAATAAAATCTTAAAAGATCTAAAATAAACAGGTAAATCATCAAAAAAAACAAAAACAAAAAACAAAAAAAAAAAACACACACATGCAACAGCATTTTTTTCCTCTTCATATTCACAACCAGGACTTTGCGAGCTTTTAGGTCGGTACGAATTGGCAGTCATTTAAAATTCCCTAAATAAGAATGACAGGGCTGTTTGGCCACACGACCTGCTTGGCATCAAGTGCAAAGTACGGCAAGACCACACACAGGGTAACGTTTGGCAGCAGTGCATGTTTGAATGCACTATGAGCGGATAAAAAAATCACCGTGTGATAGCAAATACGGGCAAGTGGAGGGAGGGATTGTTCTCGCACAGCGGTCGGAAATGAAATCGATATTCCCGAGGCACAGAGGTGGACACCACTGGGAAAAACAAGAGACTTTTGCTATTGGGTCACTTGCTCATTTGTCCATTTTTTCCAGTAATGGGCTGCAGACCACAAACAAGGTTGGATTCTGACCCGACCCTGAGGGGTCCATTAAATATCTCAGCAGGGCAAACGTGACGAAGCCATAAAAGTCACATATAAACAGTTTTGATACTGAAGAACTAGTCGCTGTAAATATATTGAAGGACAAATAGGTTAAAAAAGGCATCACACTGGTAAAGGGCAAAACTTTGGTTGGCAGTGTTGTGATTGGATCATTTTTTCGTTATTACGCTGGGACGTTGTACATCTCCATGGGTGAAGTGAAGATGAAGTGTCAAGGTCTGCCCACCCAGGTAAGACTGCCCACCCCGTCGCTCATGTGGAGAGAGTCCGACCTCAGAGGTCAAATGTCAAAGGTCGTTGCTCATTTATCATCTCCGACCTACTTTGACCTCAAGGGCTGTGAGTGATCACGGCTTCGGTTTTGTACTTCCTGGGTCAGAGCCTCTCCCTCCATGTGCTGGGCTGTAGCGTGGGAGTCCGGATGAACGTTCATATGTGATGTGGTATTTGTTTTGGCATTGTAGAGGGGTGTGGCGTCTCTATGCTGAGGTCACGAGAGAAAGTGTCCTCGTCCATTCAGAAGCCAGAGCAGTGGCAACTGGAGGATGACCATGGACACGATAGACGGAGTCAGACCTGATGCCCCACCACAATCCTCATTCTGCTCCTGTTATCATGCCAACAAGAGAAAGCCAATAAGTTTGGTAGGGAATTAAAGGGATGATTGTGTAGGAATTACCGTAATGACGAGAAGTAAAACTTTTTTTATGTCTTTGTCAAACTTGTAACAAATTGGGTTCGGGGTTCCGAAAGTAAAAGTTCCATTGATTTTCTTCATAGAGAATATGCAATATATTGTAAGTTTATTGTTTATTTTTAATAAAAATATTAAATCATACAAATATGATTACTTTTAAAGGCACAATATGTAAAGTTTCGCCGCTAGAGGTCGCTTATTCAAAACAAAGGCATAGCTTGATGACGCCTTAATTTCACGGAATCATGGGAGGTGTTGTCTTCATGTCTACAGCCGGTGGAAAAGAATCGGGACAGGACTCGGGCAGATATCATGTTCATGGATAAGATTATTAACATTACTGTAGTATAAAGCAGAGCAGGGCAACTCTGCAACTTTTATTATGCCACAGTCGCCGCTTCCGCTTCTTCCGGTCAAGCGTATCAGCAGTGCTGATTATCATATTAGATACATTTGTGTGCTGGAAGTTGTTAAAGTGTTACTCTGCGTTCGCTCTGCGGCTACTATGAGACACTTGTTGCACACTGCAGTAAGCTAGATCGATATTAGTCATGGTAAAACATGGTACTCGTGGTAAATCAAGAAAATGAGATTTAAACAATAAGACTTACTTTGTTAAGCTATATAACGTGATTAGTTTTCTGTCGATGAATGTATCCATCCAAACAGTTGCTCATCTGTCTAATAAAACACATAATATACTAAAGTGTCTTTGGTGTTTCTACAAAATAAAACCAGAAACCGAGGCTAACGTGGGTATGATGTCATTGATAGGTGACGCACAGACACGTTCCGTGTCCTGGTTAAAATTGCTTATTCCTCACTATTTAAACATTCTTGGAAACATTTGGGATAATGTAAGTACACAAGTCAACAAAATATACAACATTGTTCTAGTGGTTTTTTGATATTTTAATCCAAAAATCTTACATATTGTGCCTTTAATTAAAAGATGTCATCTTGTAATTACGGTAATTGTGACAGTCACAACAAGATTTTACATTTTTCTGATAAGTCAAATTATTAAATATGCTGAATATGTTGTTGATAATTTATTCATAAGAGTTGGTAAATTAGTCAGTACATTAGCAGTTTAAGAAGATGCAAGAAGCAGCAGCTAAGCTAATTAATTTGACTCGTGCAAAATTAAATGCATGAGAGAGATATTAATCTAAATTAGACAGAAAGAAAGAAAAAAAATGAGAGAGGCAAGAAAGTAACAAGTAGATAAAAAGACAGAAGTGTGCCGGCTGATAGCCTTGTTTATTCGACAAACTGCCTGATCTGTTTTAGCAACGGATTCAGGTAACGCATCAAATTTGCATAGAAAAGGTGTGTTTGTTTTGAAAAGAAAGATGAAATTAAATGAATTACTTAAATACTCAAGATACTCATGGCGCAGAGCTAAACCACTGCTGTTTGAAATAGATTGTGGAAACTTTGTGAATAAAACAGTGACGGGGCTGTTTAGTGAATGTACTTCTCAGTTGGCAGAGAATAAATAAATAATATAGGAGAGAAAGAGAGAGAGAGAGAGAGAGAGAGAGAGAGAGAGAGAGAGAGAGAGAGAGAGAGAGAGAGAGAGAGAGAGAGAGAGATAGATAGATAGATAGATAGATAGATAGATGGACTGACCCGAGACAGCACATGAACACTGGCAGCAGTAACATGAGCAGAGAGGAGAGCAGAGGAGAGCCTGCATTTCTCCTACACATGGCCTCATCCTAACATATATTATACAGCCAAATACACAGCAGGAGAGAGAGAAAGAGAGGAAGAGTCATGCAGAAAAATGTTTGACAGTCAGAAGTTTAAGCAACACACGAAGAAGTGCTTGAACCAAAAAGCGTTAATACTGTAAGTACAAAGACAGAATCCAGAGCAGGAAGTAAGTGTGTGTTTAGATAAAGATGCACTACTTGGTCAAAAGTATGTGGACACCTAAACAACCCACTCATGTGTGCTTGCTGAACATTTAGATTCAATATCATGGACATTAATAGGAAGTTCAGCTAAAAAAAGTGTTCATGTCTTGGGTTTTGTGCAGATCTTCCACACTAGACTCTCTTTTCTATACGCTTAATTTTATGCACCTGTTAGCCACCCATCTTAAACACCCAAACCAGTTAATTAAAAGAGGGAGTCCACATTCTTTAGGCCATGAAATGTACGTTCATGTGAGATTACGACATGTCAAACAAAGCCAAGCTCTCCTAAACCAAGATCTATCACACAGAGACTAATATCAGAGTTGATCTACATCTCAAAAAATCTTAAGCAGAGTCTCAGTGTGGTAGATGTCAGGTAATGACTGAAATGAGAGCAGGTAAAACCAAGAATAGGGCGACACCTGAGATCCAGCCACGATGCATGCTAATGGCTAGTTTGGTCACAATCTGTTGTAGGATCTTGCCGGAAGAAGGTGTTTGGGTGACTTACTTTTGTGTTGTCGTCAAAGCACTCTGTCGGACCTTTCCGATACCTTGGGTTCTGGGCTATCTTGCAGGGATCTGGACCCGGAGCTGTGAGCCCAAGTTCAGGAAAAACATGTGAGATTTAAGCTAATCTTAATCTGGCCTCTTGAGAAAAAGTTTATGACGTGGTCATTTCATATGAATTCATACAATGTGATTCATACGGAAACTTTCAATTTTTAGAAGAAAAGCATGGAGGTCCACCCCAACTCCAAACCATAAAACTAACATGGGACATAAGCAGATCATACAAATTAATTCAAATAAGCCACCAATTCACAAAAATGGATTTAAGAAAAAAAAACATCTAGTCCATCCTGATTTATGCAGGTCTGGTGTTGATGGTCTAGCTGTTGATTTTTCTGGTGTAACTCCACGTCTTGAAGGTTTAGACAGCAATGTAGCCTGATGGAGACGCCAAAATACAAGCATCCCATTATTTAAAGTCCGAATAAAACTTCACAACCCATTTTACCTCTATATGTGATGTAAAATGATGAGACAGACATGTTGAGTAATGACTGGTCAACTGTTTTTTCAGTTCACTGAAATCAGCTGTTTGGATGAACCGATTACCTAAAATGTATCAGACACAAAGAGTTACTGGAAAAGCTACTTCTAGTTAGTTCTGAACCTTCTTCCCAACACTGACAGTGATCATCATTGTGTGTTTCAATACCAAATAATAAGTTTGTTTGTATGTGTATGAAGGATACAAGGCTTTTCCTCCTGGGAGAATGACTTTTCATCACATGGTTGGCTTCTCATCTTCGAGTCAGCAACAATCAGCACCAGATTTGTCTTTGGAAGCTTTTCAGCTATGAACTGCCTAAAAATAAAAACAAAAATATACAGAAACTAATGGGCACAATTCACCTGTGATAAAGATCGCCTTGATCATTAAGAATTGGGCCAACAATCAATTAAAAATATATATCTAATTACATCATAAAATATTCTATTTAATTAATTTGCCATCTAAATAAATAAATAAATAATTTATTTTAATTTATTTTGTGTTACATGATTTGCCATTTAATTCATCAAATGAATTTCAATCAATTTTTGTTTGAAAAATGCTCCCACATAAAGTTAATTTGCTTTATCTGTAGGAGAATGTATGTACATGTCAGGAGGAATGAAAAATAAAATAATTTTTTAAATAATTTATCACAAAAACAGAACACATTAAATTGACAACCCAACCTAAAAATAATAAAAGTTTTTATTTCATTTTCCCTCCATGATTAAGTTTCATTTCCAAAATAGTCACCATTTCTTACCTAGAGCAGTTCGGACACTCAACAGTCCCCTTAAAAGTTGTCTCGTTGTTCTCAAAGAAATACTGTGTCTGCTCTTTAATGCAACTCTCTTTAGAGTGTATTTCAGACTGGCCATCATCTTGGTCAGCTGCGAACAAAACACAATCGCAATTCAATTACCATGAGCTACAATACTTTCAGTGTTTATTTGAATTAATGTTGATTCAGTGCCTAAATAACACCCACTGAACAGTCAATGAGCCAATAAAAAATAATGAAAGAAAAATTAAAATTTCCCAAAGTACACAGAATGCAGTCGAAACACCATGCTCCCATTACATTTATTGTCTTTTTACATTCTGAAACAGTCTAATGAATGTGTGGTCAAGTTTTGCACATGAATTCAGCTTTAGCACTCATTAGTGTTGTAGTTTTGGCAGTATATCAGACGATAAGACAAACAGGCAACTGTTTCCAATGGCTTAATCATTGTTTCACAGCAATTAATTACTAATATCAGGCTCTTACCTGCCTCAAGGAAATTAGGAAATGTGATGCTGACAAACAACTGCTGCAGTATTGACCTGGAGAAATAAAAAGAAAAATTGATTCTAAATGTTTCAACTGCTTTTGTCTATATAATAAAAGTCCAAAACAACATTCGACCCCTATTGACTTCTAAAACAACACAAAACGTAAAATATGACATTGTTCAAAATATCTTTGTTTTCCACTGAAGAAAGGTTTGAAACATGAGGTATGGTAATCGATGACAGAATTTCATTTTTGTATGAACTAAGAAAGTTAAATAGGGCATCATTTCAAAAGCACTTCTTTACTCACCAGGCTGCTGCGGAAGCCCACCAACCAATGTTCAGGATGTCAGCTATGGTGGGCTAAAAGGGACAAACAACATGTTAATAAACCTACACAACAATTCCTGGGGCATTTTCCCTAAAATGTCCTTATGACATACCATCCCCAATGAAATCAAAGGATTCGCTGTATCTCACAGCATAAACTCTGGGATGTTGGCACCTTAAAACTCTTATTCTCTCAGACACTCTTCTCTAACTTAAGTTGCATATCCAGAGCTGAGAAGCACCAAAACATCCTGATTTTATTGGCAAAGGCCCCTATTACGACCCTGCCAGACAAAAAGGACACGGTGCCAAACAATACGGGAGATATTAGACGAAAGCTCAGCAGATGCAAGCATAAATCCACAAACAAGGCTAAACGAATGAGCTCAGGGGACGATTAGCTGCCGCACACGCTGCTCTGATTAGCATGAGAGAGGAAGTGTCTCTTTGTGATGATTCATGGTTGACTGTGCGTGTTTTGAGAGATTTAGTCACCATGTAAGACAAGGTCGTAATCCTTCAAGCCACACAGATCAGAGAGAGTATCGTGAGGCTAACTTATCAGTGTGATATGGAACAATAACATGAAGTTCACTAACCGCATGACTAAACTTTATATTCAGAGGAAAATGTGCTACATAAGCAAATCCTTATTTACAAGTGATAACTTGGCCAAAACAGTTTTAAGACACATGCAAACCACGACTGGATAGACTTTCATTGTGGGTGAATTACTGTAAACCCATTTTTGTTTGGGTTTACAAACTGACTATCATAAGGAACTGAAATGAATTCAAAGAAGATGAAACTCACCACATAGACTGATCTGAGACCAGCGGCAGCTTTAGATTCTTTGGTGGGTTCACAGAGGGCCTGGTAGTCATAGGTTTTGTTGACTGAGAACAGGGATACGTTCATCAGATTCCTCATTAGGCTGGAGTCAATCATACCGAAAAACTGTCCGATCTGAAAACACAGAAAATGCACAAATACACATTTACTTTAAAAAAAAGAAAAAAGGGGGGACATATAATAGACTTCTATTGTTTTTATACTAGGATAATTATAATTACTACAGACTAAAGCTGCGGCCACATTAGCGAAATTTTGCAGCAAAAAGTTCCGTTGTTTATTACCAAGAATGTAGTATTGCAAAGCTCACACAGTCACCTTCAAATCAAGCAGCTTTCTGTTGGACAACACGGCGAATCCGTGTGACCACCTTGAACCTGTTGCGAAATCTGAGTGGGGAAATATTTCGCCCTCATGCGAAATTCCCAATCGCATGAATTCCTATTGAAATTACTGGATTTTGTCCACGGAAATTGCTGAACAATGTGAAAAGTGTGACCGCACATACACAAAATTAATTGTTGAATCGCTTTTCTAATTGAAGATAACCCCGGACTTCTCCAAAGGAAGGTTTTGTCAAATTTATCTTACTTCTGGGGACAATTTTATGCCCCTCATGAACCTTCATTTTAAAAAGAAACAGACACACACTGTGAAGATTCACCACTGAATAATATATACAAAGGCTATTTTTGTTTTCAATTAACATCATTTAAACCCGCAATGAAATGTTTGTTTATTCGCCATTTGGTCTGCAGATGTCCTGAGATGAGCTACAAACAGTGTAAAGGATCTGCTCCTGAAGAGTTTTCTGCAGGACACAGTGCGGCTTTCTGAATCTGATTATTTGTCAGTGGAGCTTTTTTTTGGTTAAATAAAGGTGTAATGTCAAAAATAAAATAGAATAAAATAAAAATAGAATTAAATAAAAATAAAATAAAAAATTAAATACGAAAAAATAAAATAAAATAAAAAATAAAAATAAATAATAAAATAAACAACAAAAATAATCAAATAAAATAAAATAAAAAAACTTTTTTCATATTTTCCACACTGATTGTTGGGAAAATGTGCATAATTCTGCGGATTGTGTTAAAATAGAAATTTAAAGAAATAAAATGGTGAATAATTCTGCACAGCTTTCTGCTGAATTATGTCAATTTAGATTCAATCGTAGCAAAGTTTCATAGCTGGCATGTGTCACTATGGGGATGAGGATGTCTGTCTGTACTTATCTGTAGAGTAAGCTCACGCTGTGAACTACATGCTGTGTGTTTAAAGAGTGTGGAGCCCACCGTGCTCGGGGGGCCGATAGGATCTCTTCTAATCTTATTAGGACAACCTACTGCATTACCATAATTTAAACCATAGAAAGAGTTGTCTGTGAGCCCAGAAAATCTCTGAGGTGTGATACCGACTGCGAGTGTGTGAGGAATTAAAAAAAAACACGCCCCTGTTCTGGTTACTGTTACGAACACACACAGCTTAGCTTCCAGCTTCGTATTAGACGTAAAAATGTACGAGCGTGTTCGTCCGAGACTATAAGTCAGTCCAAAGGTGATATAAATCCTAGAGTGTACAGAACGGCCGCTGCTCCCCGTGCAATAACAGCTGTAATGAATGTGCGGTCTGCCCAGCGGTCCTAGCCGACCCCTGGAGAGTCTGCCCACACGGAGGGGAGGAGACGGGATTTAGGGCACAATCGGTCCCCTTGGCTTCAGTCCTGCTGCCAAACACTCCGGCCGTGATTTATCCCACACACACTCCGCTCTGATTGGTTTCCCTCACTGAGCCTAACTTTAAACATTTACTCTACTGCTGTTGCCGGCGGGGTGCAGGTGGGGTTGGGTGGGTGCTCTCCAGGGGTCAGAGAAGGGGAATGTGGAATAGAAGCAAAATGGAGAGGTTCTGATTGAGTAAGAGAGAGAGGCCCACCTTAATCATGTAGCTGTCCTGATTGGCCATGACAAGGAAGCCTCCATCGTCCAGAAGAACACAGTCCAGATACTTTGAGAGAAAAAGATATAGTTTTAGAGTAATATACACTACCGTTCAAAAGTTTGGAGTCAGTAAGATATTTTTTCTTAAAAGATTAATACTTTTATTCAGCAACAATGAATTCAATTGATCAAAAGAGACATTTATGATATTGCAAAAAAAAAAAAAAAAAATTCATCAAAAGATCATATCATCTCTTCAGATCCAACACATTACAATATGATCTTACCTCATCATTTCTCCTGCACCCACAGATTTCACCAACACACTGTGCAGGAAGAGTTAAAAATAGACAGATAATAGAGTTGCACAACAATATAAATACGATATATGTTATCAGTCAATATTAGAGGTATTTTTTTATTTATCAGTAGACATTGGACATACTGGCTCATATTGCTCATTTTTACATTTAGATTAATTTAATAACACATAATAACACTGTTATTAACACTGTTAAATGTAAATGCAAATCTCAAGATGAATATCATTTTTCCACACTGTACATTATAATGTTGTGATGCCTAAGTTCACCTGTAGCATTTAGATGGTTGATTTTAGTTTAAATATTTATTTTTAATTTATTTAGACAAAATAGCACAATTTATCTGCCATTTATCATCTTATTGGTATCAGACAGAACTTAAATGCCAAACACTATTAATACCAAACACCTATGACACTATTAGGAAAAACCAAACTGACAATATTCTCAACCATCCTACTAACTTGCACTACGATTAATAGAAATACAGGTAGTTAACACTTTGCACTCACATTGGGCGTAATTGTAGTGTTCATGAAGCTTTCCATCCAGTTCTGTATATCCAGTTTTACACCAACAACTGAAACATATAACAAAAATGAGTTTAGTCTTAAATTTTGCATCAGTTCACATTCTTAAATAAACATCAAACCAACATCAAAGCTCAAACCATAGAGGTTCATCCAAACACTGATTATTACTAGTAGTCTATTGATAGTATATTACACATATTATACACACACACACACACACACACATAAATATATATATATATATATATATATTGTATAATCACCATATATAATTATTTCTCAGTCTCTTTATTAGAATATAACCAGAAAATACAGGAAATTTGTATGCATTATTAAAAAAACAGAAAAAAAAAAAAAAAGACTCCCCTTACACTTGAGCAATAGCAGGAACCTGGCTCTCTTAAACTTAAATGGAATGGAAAAGGACTGGAAGGCCAAGAAAACTTTCAAAATCTGATGAGAAGTTTTCTTCTTTGAGAAAATGAAAGAAGTCCAGGTGGTCACACTAAATACTGATTTTTGCTTAAAGAAGCTATTTTGTTCAGAATTTTTTAAAACATTTTGTGTATATATTATATATATATATATGAGCTATGTACAATAGTGCTGTAATAAAAATGATTGTGCGCACTATTTACTTATTCATTGAGTAAACAGAAAATCTATTAGTTTTTGAAAAGGCTATTGGTAGATTTTTCGAACTTAAAATACTGTCAGATTACTTGACCAGGCTGTTATGTTGGTTTATCACTACATACTTTGTTGTATCTTTCTATACCAGTGACTATCTATAGCATATTCCCATGGTAAATACTGAAACTACAACGTCAGACTCTCACCTGCTGGTTTAAGCATGAATTCATCAATTCTCAGGTCCATCGCTCTGCTCACTAAAACTGAATCTTGAGTTTCTGATAAAGAGAGGACAGAAAATGTATATTAATCCATAGGAAAAGTGGGATGTGCCTGTATAATGATCACAAACACATACTTACTATTCATTGTGAATGGCTCTGATGTAAATATATAAACATCATTGTCCAGACTTCTCTTGTAGAAACTAGAATCGTACGTTTCTGCCTCTTTGGTCCATTCTGGACCAGCACTGCAAAACACACACACACACAGAGACAATTTTAGTCTTATGGTCCTGCCTGGTATTCCTAAAACTTAAAAATATAACAGTACCTCGCAGGATAGACTCTAGTGACACCGCCATCTGTCGCCACAAACTTAGCCTTGATTCTGTCATTCCTGACAATCACAAAAATAAATAGGTTAAATTAGACCGAAAGAAGTGTACTCACGCCAATCAGTGTTTAAATGAATATATGAAGTTCACTGAAAATTTCTGCCAGCATTTAAGCTTCTCTTTTGTGGAACACAAAAGGAGATGTTTAGCAAAATGTACATGCTGCTCTTTTCCATACAATAAAAGCATACAGTGCCCAAACTCCTAAAAGGACAAAACAGCATCATAAAAGACTATTTTTTGATACTCTTTTGTCCATTTTGAAACTTGACAGCTCACTATATGCTTTCATTGTATGGAAAAGAGCAGCGTGAACATAGTTTAAAACCTTTTGTGTTCCACAAAAAAAAAAAAAAAAAAAGAAGAAGAAGGTCATACAGGTTTGGAACAACATGAGGAGAGTAAATGATGATGGGAATTTTATTTTCAAGTGCTCTATCCTAAGTTAAAATTAATGTGGCCTTGTTTTTTTGCATTTATAATGCAAATCGGTGCAACTCACAGTTCCTGTTCGCTCCAGTGTTTGGCCAGTTCAGCGGTGATGCCAGCGTCCAGCAGAAGTCTGTTTATAAGGTCCATTTTACCTGATGAACCACGCACAAATAAAAAGGCCTCAGTTAACATCTCGCCATCCCTTTAACATCACCAAGAGTATCAAAATGACTCTCATACTACAGGAGCAAAATCTAACGGAGGATCAATAGGCACAAAACTAAGCTTTACGTCATTCTAAGCTTCACCTTTGACTTGATAAATGCATAAACACCTGTTAGTCATGAGTAAGAACAGGCTCCACATTCTGACCTTTGAGGCAACCGATGCCAAAGCCATAAAGAAGTAGAACTTCATAAAAAAAGAGCGAGACAGCGACGCAAAAACTAGGCGGTGAGACGCGTCGGGAAAGTAACACGCAGATTAATTTTCCGAGACGTGAAACACAACTGTATTCTTCGGTGGTATGAAACGACAGTAAGTGTTCAAAGGTTTTTAGTTTTTTTTGGTGTGGGCATGTTCAGAACGTTTATAACATCGCACTGCAGTTCATTACCACAAAGCCTTTACGACAAAACACACACACTTCAGAAAGAGCAGCTGGTGTACAACTTTATTCCGCCCCCCTCTGCACGCAGCATGCTTTTCATTAGGACCTGATTGAGAGCAGCGCAAGAACACAATTCAACTGATCCGCCTGTGTTTGACAGCGAGGAAATCGTGGACTTAAAATACCAGGACTCTGTGACAAATAGCCACATAAATGAGCATTTACATTGCTATTGCTATTGTTATTTTGCTGGTTACAAAATTTTATTGTCTGTGCTCATGAGAAAGTTTCATTCTTTGACCGAAAAAAAGTCAAAATCATTGTCTGTTGGTGATTGTGAGTGAATTTTTGTTCTGTTGGATTTGTTAATTTGAGTTAAGTTTCTTGACCCTACCAAAATACCGGCACACATCCTCTCTCTCTCTCTCTTTTTTTCTGTGACATGTCCTGCTTTTCCTCTTTCACACGGGGTAATTGGTGCAGAATTGGGGGGTGGGCTTGTAGGTATAAAGTATTACAGCCAAACCTACACATTCAACACATGTGCACCAAACCAAGTGATTACCGCAGCACCAACTGATCCTGATGAGATCAAAGCGGCCTGTGGAGAGGAAGGTGAGGGGAGGGAGGTGTCTGTGTGTGGGGGCAAAGGGAGGAGGTTTACTTAGCATTAACACGGTCAACAAGAGAACAATAAATATAATTAGACTGAAACTGAAATCCACAAAACCCCTGATTTAATCAAGAAAAGGTGTATGAGAACAGCGTTTGATGTAGGGGGCACTGCCATGCTTTTAAACAGCAGAAGTAGTTTGACTGTAAATAAAAGTTTTCATTTATGCAAGAACTTAAATTGATTCCAAATGATTTTTTTATCTAACATCCTCAGTCTATGAAGTTTATTTTATTCTGTAATATTACTAAATTAAAATATGGCTATTACTTGATTTGTGCACTATTTACACATTATTTAGTATATATATATATATATATATATATATATATATATATATATATATATATATATATATATGTAAGCAATAAGATACGAGAGGCTGTGCTGTATCTTGAATAAGCAAGGTCGAAGGGCGTTGTTAGGCACGACGTGAAATGAAGTTCAGCATTATTTAGTAATACTGTGATGTAGTAATGCTCATAGTACTCTATTAAAACATTTTAAAAATTGGGTTTAGGGTTACTTGCTTATAATTATGCATAATTTACTATCTTTACTATCGTCAGTAACATGTACAACAAGGACGAGTGTTAACCAATGTAGTAATAAAAAATATTAAAGAAAATGTGTCACTACAGTAATTAATATATATATATATATATATATATATACACATACATACATATATATATATATATATATATATATATATAATATTTGAGTTTATTAAAAACTGTAATTGAAATATTAAGTAATAATATTTATAATACTATGTTAAAAACTATATCTACAAATTACAAAAAGTCTTAAATGTGTAATGGTATTATTTAGTAATATAATGTATTTATATATATAATGTTTAAAATACCATTTTAAAGTGCAGCAAGTTTGAACTCAAATGAAATTAAACAAAATTAGTTATAAAATATGTACACATTCATTAGCTAATAGTAACTACTACTTTTAAGTAAAGTTGGTCGATTACAGTAGTATTGCAGTATTGGGGAAACTTACTTTTAAAAGTAATGCATTACAATATTGCGTTACACCCTAAAAAAGTAACTAATTGCGTTACCAACTTTTTATGGAAAATAATGCGTTACATTTACATTTGGAAAACAATGTAACTTTTGTTACTTATTTGAAAAAGTAACTCAGATATTTTGTTGTAAATTAAAAAGTAATGTGTTACTTTACTAGTCACTTGAAAAAAGTAATCTGATTACGTAACTCAAGTTACTTGTAATGCGTTACCCCCAACACTGGTGGTATGAATCCCTGACCTTCAAGCTATGATACCACCACACTCACTGTTGCAGCCCAGAACGCTCCAGAGGATACTCACAATGCGGGTTGTTAGGGGTCTTTGTGTCAATGTATTGATTGAAGTCGATGAGAAATTGTGTGATGTTGTCACTCTGAGCTTTCAAGTCTGTGCAGTAATCTCTACAACATGGAAGATGAACATTTCTCAGAATCATATGGGGTTCAGAACAACATGAAGGTAAGTAAACAGTCACAGACTTTTTTGGGTGAACTATCCCTTTAAGAAACTGACCTGGGTGCTATTAATGTATATCCATACTCGTCAAATTTGTCCACCTGCAGGCTTTCAGAAACTGAAAGAAAATAACAGAAATCTGCTAGATCAAAGATCAATTCAATAAGTTCTGTCATTACAGCATGGTAAAATAATACAACACAGATATATTTAGAATAAAAACAGACCCCAGAACTTACAGGTACATTCAAAATAACCTGACAGTGAAACACAACTCTACAGACAGCAGGCCACTGCACAACAGCTTGTAAAAATATGTCTCTGAGCTTCTGTCTAGTTGTCTGCTGTGACACCCTGCTGTTCAGGCACACGACCTCACATACGGGTGGTCCAGAGAGAGAAAGCTAGCTGATTACATTTTATTAAAATAAGCACAAAATGATCAACTAAAATAGAAGGAAATAAATGGAAATTGTAAAAGTTTTAGGATTGTGTTAAATTGATTAAGATTCAGCACTAATAAATAAATAAATGTTTTTTTTTTTTTTTTTTTTTTTACATTAATGTCTCCTTTGAGCTATGTTTGTTATGTTATGTTTGTTTTTCCTGAAACCAGATGATGGACTCTCAAACATGGGAGAGGTCAGACGTTACATTCAGAGGGTTCAAACATGAAGGAAAAGACAAAAGGGAGAGAAAAACAGTACTTGCCTGTTTCTTCTGAAGGGTCAAATGCCGCAAAGAGGGAAAGGAGGGAGCGATTTACCAAGGAGAGGAGGGAAAGAGAGGCAGAAAAACAGGGTAAAACCACAGGGGTCAAAGGTCACCAATATTTTATTCACAGAACAAGCCTTGAATAAAAATATTGCATTCTGATTTAAGGTTTTCTGCTCATTGTAAATTGAAAGACAAGAAATGTTAATGAATTATGCATTCACATGAGCCAAGAAAGATGACAGATGGAGGGGGGCCAAATTTCATGCAGAAAATAATTATGAGTCACTTTAAAAGTGAAAATAAACGTTATTTGATTTGATATTTTGTGTGGCTAAACTGTCCAAATAATTTTTCAGGCCACAGTATTTTCAATTGATTTCCATTAAACTTTTCTTATTCAATCTCTGTGATGGTATCATGTATAAAAGGACAAAAAAAGTGGTAAAATATGAATTGAGGGGTGTAAAATATAGCTTGGCGGATGTGCTGTCACAGGGAAAAGCCGAGATCTGGTGGCAGACGAGTGATTAGTACAGACTGTTATTGCAGAACAGTAACGTTAGAAGCCTTGAAGTTGCACTGTCCTGTTAAAAGTTAAAAAGGGACACACACATACCACATCCACACCTGGACATGAACACGTGGACCCAACACACACACGGAAGAGATGCTTTCTAAAGAGCGAGGCCTGTATTTTGTTAAACCGGCCCTTTACGAGGCTTTGAAAGCATCCAGATGATTCAGAGAGAGCGGAGGGGCGGAGATAAAAGTACCAGTTCAGAGCACAAAGAGTCACACTCATGTCCTCTGCGGTTTCACCTTCCAAACCTCCAGGAAAACATCAACTAAACATCTCCTGATGCTCTCACACATACACACACATTCACAAAAACTAAGGCCCAGTAAGGAAATGTAATAGTCACACTTTATGACACTCATACCGTTGACTTACACAGTGAAGTTGCAAGGAGAGAACACATCTAAACTGCTTTTCTCAGCTGGGAAACATTTACACATGCAAAGCAGACACAGAAGTGTGAGAGTAGGTGTGTTTGTGCATTATTTTCTATGGTGACTGTGATTTAGATACTGTGAGTGTAGAGCAGGTGTTAGTATTAGAGATAGACCGATAAGAAAAAAAAATCTAAAAATCTAGTTTTATTTTTATATATATATATATATATATGGCAAATTGTTTAATATGTTTTTCTTTTAAAGAATTTCATCCTGTATTTTTTTTTTCATTATAATATCAGAACAGTTGGATCACCCTGACATTTTTTTACTTTAAAAATTCATTTTAATGTAAAATTTAAAACAAATTCATCATAGAAGATGTGTAGTCGTTGTATGTGTGTGAACTGCATTTTTGTCATGTAATTTTTGAATAAATTAATAGCCCGAACGAGTGCATACTATCAATAAAATGGGTTCAATTTGGATTAAAGTCTTTATTTACAATGAACAGATCAGAAAATCTGAAAGACGATTCCATCTAAACCTGGATATATTCACAAAAAACAATATCGGCCGATCTCTAGAGAGTATCACTGGACACTGTGAGAATGAAATACAGAAGGAAAATACTTGCCGGAATTTTCTGAGGGTCTCCAAGCTATAGACAGACAGGGAAAGGAGGAGGAGAGATGGAGAGAAAAACACAGAGAGAAAGAGTTTGGGGAAGGCAAAATAAAGGAAGGAACATGAGGGATTTCACAATATTTTATTCAACACCAGAAGCTTTGAATAAGAATATTGTACAGGAACTGTGAGGGCTCTCCTGAATGGAGGGGCATTTGATATTGACTTTCCTCTCCCAAAAGCCACATGAGAGAGGACGAGAGGGTAAACACGCGCAAAGAGGTGCATCTGGAAGAAACACGGGGTGTAATATGCACAGGGTGAGACGCTTTTGCCGTTTAAGGGGGTCGTCGTCCCGTCTGGCGAACGCTCTCGGAGACAGACCACAACTGAGGAACCATGCTGTTACATCTCCAGAGGAGGTGAGGGAGAGATGTCAAAAAAGAGATGTGAAATGGACGGAGGGCACAGGGTTGAGCTGTGGGGGGCTCTTTGGATAAAAACCAGGAGCTCACGCTATGGCTTGCCCAAGAGATTCCACTGAGTTTGAAAAAGGTGAGTGATGCTCCGGTGGGTACTTACATTTGGCCTGAGTGATGGTATCTCCTATAGTGGCCTTGATGTAGCTCACACTGTAATCGGGTAGAACTAAAGCAAGACTACAGAGAGAAGACACAAGAAATAAATGATAATGAAAAAGAAGTAGTCTTCCTGACATTATTTGAAATGAGAAATTAAAAGATTAGTTCACTTCAGAATTAAAATTTCCTGATAATTTACTCACCCCCATGTCATCCAAGATTTTTATGTCTTTCTTTCTTCAGTCAAAAAGAAATTAAGGTTTTTGAGGAAAACATTCCAGGATTTTTCTCCATTTAGTGGACTTCACTGGGGTACAATGGGTAGAAGGTCCAAATTGCAGTTTCAGTGCAGCTTTAAAGGGCTCTAAACGATCCCAGCCAAGGAATAAGGGTCTTATCTAGTGAAACGATCGGTCATTTTCTAAAAATAAAAAATAAAAAAATGTATATACTTTTAAACCACAAATGCTTGTCTTGCACTAGCTCTGCGATGCGGCACGCATTACGTAATCACGGGGGAAAGGTCACGCATAGCGTGACGTAGGCGGAAGTACTGCGATAGGGTGAAAAACTCCATGTCATTTTTTCCTCCAACTTCAAAATAATCTGACATCGTTTTACCTTTTTATGTAAAGGCCGTTTGACTTAGTCTTTGCACGTTCACTTTGTAAACACTTGCTCGGCACTCCCGCCTACGTCACGCGTGACCTTTCCAACGTTATTACGTCATGAGTGGCGCATCGCAGAGCTAGTGCAAGAGATGGGATCGTGTAGAGTGCTTTGAAGCTGTACTGAAAACTGCAATTTGGACCTTCAACCCACAGTGAAGTCCACTATATGGACAAAAATCCTGGAATGTTTTCCTGAAAAACCTTGATTTCTTTTCGACTGAAGAAAGAAAGACATAAACATCTTAGATGACATGGAGGGTGAGTAAATTATCAGGAAATTTTAATTCTGAAGTGAACTAATCCTTTAACACCCTGTGAAATCAAAATTGGTGTTTTGTAGCTTTTAGTCCATGCAGGTTGCAATTTATATATTCAAACTCAAATGTAGGAGATTTCACCCTCATCCTATTCATAAATTACTCTATTTTCTCTCATCTGTGTCCTTATAGAGGTATAATGTCTGTTGAATACAGTTCATTTTGACTTTGAACAGTGCCCTCTAGTGGCAAATATAAGAAACATTCATATGTTCACTTGTACCCCACAGAAACAAACACAACTCAACATGTAACAAAGATCAAAACAAAACAAAAAATTAAAACACATTCTCGGACCTGTAGTCTGTCTTGCTGACTGGAGCCCAAGTGTAGGTTCTGACGCCCCTGTCAATGTAACGCTGCAATAAGAATAAAATAACAGTTAATGGTTCAGTGAACCATTCATCTCTGTTTTTACCAACCACAATGTGTTTTGTGCTGGAAACGCATAAAAAGACAATTAATACATTTTAATGTTTGATTTTTAGGCCATTTTGTTTGCTTTAGTACAATTGTTACGATTTTAAACATTTTTTGTTGATGTTTCCATTTGACCTCCAATGTAAAATCTGGGTTCTGAAGTAAAACCAGCTGAGAAGCACTGCTTGTTTAAAGTATGCACAATTACCTTATCTTGTGACTTCATGAATGTGTGGAATCCCTTTTGACCCTTGTGACCATCTATCATGCTTCTTCTGATCTACAGACAGACAGAAAGTCAGACAGACAGGTGTGTCACCGATTGCTGTAAATATGTCACTGGATCTTCAAAAGCCGACACAGAGTATCACTTTTAACTAAAACAGGACATTGCTTTCATTTACTATTGTAATCTAATGTTCCGTTTGTAACTCTCAAGTGAGAAAATCAGTCATTTGGGCTGTGAAGTGAGAAAATGATATTTTTTATATTCAACATATTGTTATGAAATCACACAGGACTGAGAATTAACTTTGCTGTTTGTTGATGCTTCGATAATCACTTTGTTATGACTTCAACAGCTGTACAACAGAGCACAAGGGATGTTACCAAATTAAAATCAGACCAGCTTTGAATCTGAATGCTGATATCAGATTTTTGAGAACCGATCATCTATTCCGACTAGTTCATTTATAGCATCATATAAACATGAATGGACATCATAAGGAATGTTGTTTCAATCGCGGAAAGACGTCAGTACACACCATTTTCAAGTTCAAGTCCACCTACGTTAACCTACTAACTCCCCTGTCTGCTTTGTCGGACAAAATGACAGATTCGGCGTTATGATTGGTTAGATCGTCTGTCAATCAAACTCCTGGCGAAGGGTCAATTCAACTGGGTCCATTGACTTTCATTGTACGGGCAAAAAATATAATCTTTTCTGTCGTGCAGAAGAATGAACGTCATACATGTTTGCTCTCACCTCTACTTTCATTTCATCCTCTAGTTCTGCATCCAGGAAGTCCAACGTCACGGGTTCCTGAGACTTGAGATCCTGCAGACAAACAACAACAACTTTCAAAGCAATACCATAAATCAATACTGGTCAACACACCATATTTGTGTGTAAAAATATTTACGAATGAGTCACTTTTTCCTCGAAGAAGTGCCTAATGAGGAGCCGTTTCTCAGCATTCCTACTTTGTTCCATACAAAGTGTTCACTAATCCCATGGATCACTGACTAAACATTTACTAATTGTCATGCACGTGTTTTGAATAAATGCTCTCTTTGTCGTTTCATCTGTGAACTAAACAGAACGATTGTGTTTGGATTGAACAAATGATATTCATTACAAAAGACAGATGACCTCTGCGGATGTGGGTGGCCTGCATTATTTCATCATAACCTGTAGTGAAGGTTCTTCAGCCATGCACAACTGACCATACACACGGTTATGGGCAGCTATGTCTAAGAAGAGAGAAAGAAATATGAGTGAGAACCGTACCTTTGGCTGAAGGTTGGGATGAAGTAGCACATAGCCGTTGGGGTCAATGGCGAAGTAATATCCATTTGGCCCGAGCTTTATAGAACAAAAGACATGTGATGAAGATTCTGTAGCATTTGATAGGCTGTTTTTTGTTATTGTACCTTTAAGACTACAAAATGACATTTGTTATTATTGTATATTAATATATATTTTTAGCTATTTTAGTTTCATTCAAATAATTTTAAAAACATGAACATTTATTTCTTATTAAAACAATAAAACTTTATTACATAAAAACTAATCAAATAAGAATATTTAGGACATTAACCATGTGAACTCAAAAAAAGGCCAAAATCAGGCACAAAAGTTCAGATTTCCTTGCTTTCATTGAGCATGTATGTCTATATTTAAGATTTATCTTTTATTTCAAAAGAGTTGGGAAAATGATTTAACACGATATGACCTATTTAAATTTATTTGGCATTAAAAACAAATTAAAAAAAAAAAAGAATGCAGCAGCACTGAACTTGACCCAGCTGCTACAGTTCAATGCAATGGTTGTGCAAGTTCTTCGATGTTGCAAACCATCAGTCGTAAATAAAGAAGTGCAGATTGCGCCCACACGCTCTCACGCCTTACAGTGTAATGTGGAGTCAGTCTCTTGATGTCATCCAGAGACACATCTACGGCCATCACCCCCAGAATCAACTGGCTCTGGTTCTGCAATTGATAACAGGGACTTGGAAAACAGATCTGGTTCCACATAAGCTCATCTGATTCATAAGACAAACATGAATTAACTGCGAACACAAATGTGCCACAAAATACTACCTTAGTCTTGTCTCCACTGTTCTTGGTTTTATTGAACACTGGCAGAGTGCCTGTAATCACAAGGCCCAGCTCCTGCAACACAACCAACAGCCATTTAGTGCTTTTGAATCAGTCTAATTTAACAAATCTACTGATACAGATATATAAGAGTTGAAGTACCAGGGCATCCACGTAAACGTTGGTCCACTGCACATTTTTTGCTTTCTTGTCTGCTTTCACCATGGGTCTGCCCAACACATCCAAGTACTCCTGTAAGTAAAGTAGTTTGGTTACATTTATATATGATGCTGGAGAGAAGTCACATTTATGCACTAAAGTGTTGTTGTCATATACCTGGGTGTTGATCCTGATAGCTCCAATAGACGGAATCTCATAATAATAACCTGCAGGAAAACTTAACATCTTAATACATGATTATACAGTACTGTGCGAAAGTCTTGGGCATGTTAGTATTTTCACACACAAAAAAACGTTTTAAGCGAGTTATTTATGTTTTTTGCTGTAGTGTGTCAGTAGGAAATACAGTGAGATTTTTGTATGCACAGGGAGTCTGACAATAGCCGGTATGCTCCACACAGAGATCTGATCTCACCATCATCGAGTCCATCTGGGATTACATGAAGAAACAGAAAAAAAACTAAGATAGACTAAATCCAGAAGAACTGCGGCAATGTCTCCAAGACGCTTGAAGAAACCGACGTGCAAAGTTGTCAGACTCCCTACGCATACAAAAATCTCACTGGATTATTACAATTAATGGCAAAAGGAATGTTTGGAAATGTAAACTGATATTTCCTACTGACACACTACAGCAAAAGATATAAATAACTGGCTTAAAACCATTTTTCTGGGAGGGTGAAAATACTGACGTGCCTAAGACTTCTGCACAGTGCTGTTTACAGTATAAACACACAAAAAAGTCTCTAAATCATTAAATTTCAGTGTGTTTTACCTTTGTTATTGCAAGCCATCCATTGAATTGGTGTCTTATCATAGTTATGCTGGCCCACTGAAAAGGTGAAGATTCGAACCTGAGAGAAGAGAGAAACAAATGGATATTGATATGATTATAGTGGAAAAGTAGGTGTATATGTAGGTGTACATATTAGCTGTACTTTGGGGATATATTAACAAAACCTCCATTTGGGACATCTGAGTATACATATTCATTTCTAAATATGATATATAATTAAATATGATTAATTAAATAGTATAGCACACACACACACACACTTATCACCAGGGCTTCATTTATTTAATCAAAAATTCAGTAAAAAAACATTTTATTGTAAAATATTATTACAATTAAAATAACTTTTCTATTTTATTATATTTTAAAATGTAATTTATTCCTGTGATGGTAAAGCTAAATTTTCAGCATCATTACTCCAGTCTTCAGTGTCACATGATCCTTCAGAAATTCTCCTAATATTATTTCTTGGTGTTTAAGAAACATTTCTTCTTATTGTTACTGTTAAAAACAGTTGTGCTGCTTAAAATATTTGTGGAAACCATGATAAATTTTGTATGGGATTCGGTGGATAGAAGGTTCAAAAGAACAACATTTATTTGAAATAGAATTTTTTGTAACATTCTAATTTTCTTTGATGTCACTTTGATCAATTTAATACATATTTGCAGAAGAAAAGTAATAAAAAAAATAAATAAAAAAAAAATCTTACTGACCCCAAACTTTTGAACAGAAGTATATTTAGCTATACATAAAACTGTAGAAGTCTATGGTGTGCCCCAATTTATATAGCTATGTGTGTGCGTGTGTGTGCGTGTGCGTGCTAGGGTGGCCCTTATTTTTAAACTTTTGAAATCTTCTGCTCTCACCTGCCCAGTCAACTCTCCTTCATGAGAAATGGAAACAAACCAAATATCGCTGAGATTGGAGTACGTTTACCCGGAGCAGTGGGCAGCCATTATGCTGTGGCACTTGGGGAGTGATTAGGGGTTAGGTGCCTTGCTCAAGGTCCCTTATTTCCTGTCAGTGCTGGAATCGAACCAGCAACCTTTGGGTTACCTGTCAGACTCGCTTACCATTAGGCCACTAGGCCACAACTGAAATTGAAATTGGTAATAAAGACTCCTTCTTGCTTTCAAGCAAGTATACTTCATCCTGGATACGCAAAGTGGCCATCTGATATCAGAAACAGTCAAAATTTTAACAGTGAACGAAACCTTTGCTAATATCACCAATAAGATATCAAGTACCTGTTGATAAAAAGTATGCTTTGAGCATACCCTAAGTGACAAATTATCTGGATGAAATTTTGCATACATTACTTACTTCTAGTGGAGAAACAAATGAGGGGGTGAGAGGTTAACATTTCCCAAAAAAAAAAAAAAAAAAAATTACCCCCCAATAAGGGCCACCCTAGTGTGCCTGCGTGCGTTTTTGTGATTTATGAGGACACAAATTTGTATAATGACATGGGTATTACACTGGTACTACGACGTAAACATGCTTTATGAGGACATTTCATGAGTCCTCAAATTTAAAACAGCTTTAAAAACATACTAAACAATGTTTTATTAAAAATGTAAAAAGCAGAATGTTTTCTGTGATGGGAAGGTTTAGGAGTAGGGGTAGTGTAGGGGGATAGAATATACAGTTTGTACAGTATAAAAACCATTACGCCTATGGAATATCCTCACTAAGATAGCAAAATGTGTGTGTGTTTGTGTGTGTTTCCTCACCCTCTTTTCAGGGTTGAACTGTTCAAAGATCTCTGAAGCTCTGTCCTCCCCTCCGTCAGTGAACAGCATGATGATCTTATTACAGTTTGCTCTTGAAACATTCATCTATGAAAGGAACAAATCATATTGCATTCTGTAAGATTCTGGCCTTACAATAAGAGTCCAAATAAACCACCATGATGCCTCTAATATTCACTGTTGCTGTTAATAAAATTTGCTGCTGTCAAAAAATATCTGAATGCTCTGAAATGCTCTGAAAATGTTATTAGTGGAGTATATAACCAGTACAGGCCACAAGATGGCGCAATAAAGTAAAAATTGTCTTCAAACATTAAACTTGTTATCTGGCAGGAAGTTCTGTAATGCACAAAACCATAATCTTTGTATTTCTCAATACACACAATACAAAACATATTACATAACTTGTGGGTCACACATACAGTATTTGTATTAAAACAAACAAACAAAAAAAATCAACCACAAAAGAAGAGTTTCTTATCTGATTGACAAAAAAGTAGACTACAGTATATGTTGTGAAGGTAAATTTGTTACTTCTGAGGAGTAATATTTTGGCCCCATAATGTTTCTTCTTTCTTGTTTACTTATTTAAGTGCCATTATCTATTCTTACTGAGGAGAGCTGGTCAAAAGCCTCCTTGAAGCCGATTTTATAGTCAGTGGTGCCGTTCGCTGTGATCTTCTGTACTGCCTCCTTCAGAATCTTCTTATTGCGGACGTTCGCTTGAACCAGGTTTTCAAAGCAGGCGACCGACTTGGCCGAATTGTTGAACTGAAATCATAGGAAAGCATTGTGGTTAGTTGGTTAGTTCTCAGTAAAAATCTATGAAAATTGTGAGGTACAATATGTCTCACTCGCACACATGCAAGGACAGTTATGAAATCATTTTACATCATTCAGATTCAAGGCTTTGTTCGGTTCCACTATACAAGTCCCATGGCTCAGTGCCAGCAATACACTTAGAGCACTGTTGCCTAATTTCATTAACGTCAAGCTAACGTCACACAGCTGGAGTCAGGCCATAAAATACAAGCGCAAAGCTATTAAAGGAATAGAGGAAGAAAGTTAATTGAAAGTATACAAAACAACTCACTTACTTGAAAGCAGAATACAGAGTTTGTGATTTTTATTCCTGTCAGTGGTCTCACAAACAAAATGAAATAAACGACGCATTTCATAAATGAATTGCACAGCGTCTGAAGCAGAGCATGATGGGAAACATCAATAATTCTTTGGCCTGCCGCCTCAGCGGTGCCTAACTGAAACCGCAAAAAACTAACTATGACGTTATGGATGCTTGGAGGCTCAGTGCCTTTGTTTCCCTTCCAATTTTCTATTCCTACTCAGCAGGAATCCAGATTTTTGAGTTCATCATTCAAACAGACACTCACCAACACGCACATCTCCTGTATACTCACAGAGACGATGTTGACGTAATCATCATCAGAGAGGGTTTCCAGCATCTCACTGACAGACGTACGAATGAGCTTCAACGTCAGGCCCGACACACTTCCACTCCTAGAGAGAAGCACAGCATAGTTAGAACATGTTTATTACTATATAATTACTACGTTTTCAGTATAATTATAATTTTCAGTAATTTTATTTGACTTTGCTGAAACTAATACGATGAATGTCAGGCCACTTCTACAGAGAAGCACAGCATAGTTATATAATAATAATAATCTTTATTTTATATAGCGCCTTTAAAAGTTACATCTCAAAGCGCTTTAGAAGCAATACAAATAAATTGATCATACATATAACACAAAGAAATCACATAAAAGCTGTCCTGAAAAAAATGGGTTTTAAGGGCAGATTTAAAAACACTAAATGATTCAGCCTGTCTGATCTCAATGGGAAGAGAATTCTAAAGTTTTGGTGCACAAGAAGAAAAGGCCAGGTCACCTATAGAGCGTAATCGAGTAGGAGGAACAACTAAAAGACCAGAATCAGAGGAGCGGAGATCATGCCTTGGAGTGTAGACAGTTAGAAGTTTGTGACAAGTAATGTGGCGCCAAACCATAAAAGGCCTTGTAGGTCAGCATGAGAATTTTAAAATCAATCCAAAACCGAAAATAACTTTAAAACTGGAGGGATGTGCTCACTTGTCCTGGTCCTTGTCAGGATTCTAGCAGCAGAACTTTGAACAGACTGCAATTTATTTAAGGTATATTTAGAAACCCCAGCAAGAAGAGCATTACATTTACATTTATTCATTTCGCAGACGCTTTTATCCAAAGCGACTTCCAAGTGAGGAATAGTTTCAGACATTGCTTAGAGTAGCATAAGCTAGAATAGGGAGGGAAGAGAGGAAGTGAAAGCAGTTTTTCTTTTTTTTTTTTTTATTACAGTAATCGATGGGTGAAGAAACAAAAGTGTTGATCAATTTTTCAGCAACAGAGAAGGATAACATGGGACGTAGTCTTGCAAAGTTTCAGATATTTTTTTATTTTTATTTTTAACTGTGTTCTGGACATGAGGATCAAATGGTTTTGTTTTTTTTTTTTTTGAA